>NW_026858826.1:0-12898 GCF_026571515.1 Ruditapes philippinarum
TATGAACGTGTCAACCGTTATGTCATTTTTTTTCTTCTCTCAAATCCGTACATTATCTAATTAAAGCACTTAAAGCAATAAAGTTATATCCTTTTATTTTACTAAATTTCATATTACACTTAATTCCATTCATCTTTTATTTCGGTATAAATCATTTCCATACAGATATCTTATTTTCATATAGATATCTTATTTTTTATGGTGTCATTTTGATACATATATATTTTTATACAAATCTTATTTCCGTTAAAGATCTTATTTGATAATTTATCATTCTGAAACAGATATTATTTTCATACATAAATTTGTATTATATTCATATAGATGTTTTCGTAAGGATATTATTTTCATGCAACTTTAAATTTCATATATCTTATATTTTGTAAAAATCTTAGTCGAAAACATACATTATTTTATACAGATCTTATTTTCGCAGATATCTTTTTTCAGTATACGAGCAGATCTTATTTTCGCGCATATATGTGAATTCATACAGATATTATTTCCATTATTTCCATAAAGATCTTATTTTCGTATAGATCACATTTTCAACAGGGTACTTTAAACGTATATATAGTATTTTCATAAAGGTATTATTTTTTGACTGATGTCATTTTCGTATATATATACCTTATTTTTCTCTTATTTCATTCAAAGAAATCAGTTTTAACAACAAAAATACGAATTTAATACATAAAATTCAAAAATAAATATATCATTTTTCGTAGACCCGATCTTTATTTTCGCTTTACACGGCGATTTGAGGTATTCGCGTACGATGATATTTCGGTTCAAACATCACTTTTGAAAATATTTTTTGGTTCTGAAATTTTAATTTGCTGTAAAATCATTCAAATAATGCATAAATATATAATTAACATAATTATTTAACAGATAAATGCACTATTTCAAAAAATAAATATTATTATCGTAGCTGCGTATCTTATTTTCGCGAAAAATAGCTCATCCATCTATACCGCATATCATTACATAAAAAAAAAAACAGAAATATCTTTCTACAGACATTCATATATAAAGATTAATTAAAAAGGCCGAAATCGACACAACCACACGAGAGTACTGTTACGATGATTTTCTACTGCACTGCACCGACATTTGCAAACAGATTTACAAAATAATAATAATAATAATAATAATAATAATAATAATAATAATAATAATAATAATAATAATAATAATAATAATAATAATAATAATAATAAATGAAATTTAAATATTCTATGAATATAACAATATTGACAATCTCAGCAATATTTTGTACTAAAATTGAATAAATACTTCATGTGTTGAGCGAATTAAAAGCCCGCAATATTACCCGTTAAACAATTGTGCGTCAATAAATTAGACAAAATAACCCAATAAATCTTAAATATTGCATTTTTGATCATCTGTGAATATATTTCGTATGCTTCTTTTTTACTTTGATATTAAACTTATGATGTTACCCATATGATAAATTTTAAGTTCCTTCCTTTTCATATATAAAAATGTAAATTTACCGCGGATTTCGTGAAGTTAATTGTTTAATTGTCGTTGCGGCAAGATAGGCTTATCTATAAGATATAAAATAGATAGATAGATAGATAGATACTTTATTAACTTAAACTTTTACAAGTTTTTCGTTATAACAAATAATATATGATACAAATTTACAATCACATGACAATGGCATACATCGGAACATTGAAATTAGTGCATAACATAGTGGGAGAAAGTAAACACACACACATACACACGCACACACGCACACAAGTACACCAACACACACACGCACACACGCACGCCACGGTAAAAAATAATATTTATCACATGGAGAAGGAGGATGGGTATGTGAATACAGTTGCAATTCAGTTTATGAATACAAAAATTATACACAACCTAGATTTAGTAAAGTTCAATATGCAAATAACATTTACTAGTAGATGGTATAAATGATATGAAAAACTAAACAATTTGACTCGCTCTAACAGAAAAAGCTTTATACAAAAATTTACCGAGATTCTTTACTATTTTAAAATTCCTAGATTGCATCAATTCTACAAATTTGTACACACTTGGATGTCTGTAATAATAAGATTTTATAAAAGTCTTTCTTAATTCATCGTAAAACGGGCAAATGATTACAAAATGATATTCATCTTCTATATCGTTTTTGTTACAAAGTAGGCATTTTCTTTGATTGCGGTCTATTCTATTTGGCGCATATCGGCCTGTTTCAATTCTCAGTTTATGTGATGATAAACGCAGTCTGGATGTAGCAATTCTAAACTTTTTAGGTAAAATGTCTATATAAGATTCAAATTCAAAACTATTTTTAATATATCCATACGATACTTCACTGGTAGATAACTTACGTTCCCATTTTTGTTTAAAAACATCAGTTACTCTTCCTTTAAACAAAATATGAAATTTTTTCAAGTCAACTAAACCTGGATTGTACCATACATAGGAAAATCCGTATTCATCTAAAAGAGATTTAACATTATAAACCCAATTATTGTTATTATTCTTAATTTCAAGTAGACAATCATATAGTTTACTGATCAAGATATTTTCCGTCGATACAGTTTTGCACCAAAATTTAATAATTCTAACATATCTATTTATATACATTGGAAATCGACCTAACTCTCCATAAATACTATTTGTACATGTTGACATTTTAACATTTAATAATTGTTTACAAAATTTTAAATGAACACGTTCTATTTCTTTCGATTTTCCAAAGCCCCATATTTCGCATCCGTAATTCAAGGTGGCAGCAACAAAAGCATCAAACAGTTGGCACATAACAGAGGGTTTAACGGCATAATGTTTTGTTTTATGTATTAAAACATTCAAAGCTTTTAATCCTTTACCTACTAGTGTCGTCTGATTTAAAGTATAAGAGCCCGTGTAATTAAAAACAGTGCCTAGATAATTAAAGTTATTTACAGTTTCTATTAAGCTACCTTTGTATGTCCATTTTTCGTTTGCATTTAACGGGCCTCGCTTTCTGAATACAACAATTTTTGTTTTATCAGTGTTGACTTCAAGCCCCCACTTATCACAATATTTATTTAGCAAATCAAGACTATGCTGTAATTCCACAGGACTTTTACCAAGTAAAACCATATCGTCAGCAAATAATAAAAGAATAAAAGTAATATCGTCAAGAGTTAAACCACACAAAGGACTATCTTGTAAGAACAGTTCTAGGTCCTCTATAAAAAGAGAAAATAGTAGAGGCGACATTATCTCCCCTTGTTTCAAGCCCACAGCGCATGCAAAAAAGTCTGAGTAAGAGTTACAAGCCTTTACACATGTTTTAACATGTGAATACATACTTCTTAAAATTCGCAAAGCTTTGCCACCTATACCTATCTTATATAATTTTAAAAATAAACCATTTAAATATACACTGTCAAAGGCACGCTTTAAATCAATAAAGCAACAATAAAGACGATTTTTATCATTTAAGATTTTTTGAACGATAGCATTAAGAACAAAAATTGCATCAGTAGTTGACCGACCTTGACGAAATCCGAATTGCGCATCACTCAATCTACTGTTATTTTCGGCCCAGCATGAAATTCGTTTATTCAAAATACCTGTAAAAATTTTTGATAAACAACTTACTAATGTAATCCCTCTATAATTACGAGCATCACAGGGATCGTTTTTCTTAAAAATAGGTATAATTATGCCCTCTGACCATTTATCTGGAAAGTGACCAGTATTTAAAATAATGTTGAAAAGATCTACTAAATGAGATGACAATATATCGATACATGATATAAAGTATTCGTTTAAAAGCATATCATTCCCAAAAGCTTTATTCCTTTTCAAATTTTTAACAACAGACAATAATTCTTCTACAGTTATTGTTAATAGATAATGTATTTGTATTAAACAAGTATTTATCTTCAAAATAAACGTTAAATTGCCAAAATCGGATTATAAATGGAAAAGCTATATGGTATTTTGTAAAGTAGGTATCCGTTGCGAACGAGCATTTACATTTATCGCCCGATGTACCTTTATCGGTACGCGCATTTACATAACATGGAGTGTCTGATCCCTGTAATATAAATCCCTTCTAGTATTTGCTGTATAAACGAGGAGACTTGCAAATAGCACAAGAAATGTAGGTCACTAAATCCTTGTGTATTAATAAAGGTCCTGGATCCCTTGGTTTCCTGTCATAAAACTCTTTCGGTCTGCATTGAGGCATTTTGCCGACATAATACAATATTTACTCGGGGTTATGCAGACGCTTTCAGTAGATTACTCTTGATTAGTTAGGAGGCTGATTCAAGCGTCTGCATAATACTGATTTTATTAGTCTACTTAATATAGCCCTTTATAAGTAATTAAATCTACTGTTAAATACAAATAGTACCCTTGAACGAAATGATAATGTACAATCAGTATACACATGTATATAAAGCTTACTCATTTACTTACTAACTTTAAAATTAAACACTTTTTACTTTAAGTCACTAACACAACATATGCCTAACTAGCCTCAGTAACAAAGATTTAAGATTTTCACTTCCACTACTAAAGGTTGTAAGTTTGAATCTCAAGGAAGCATTTATTTCTATATTTCTTTTTTATATAACCTTTTTGTAATTTGAAGCTATAAATCTTAAAAATAAATAAATAAATAAATAAATAAATAAATAAATAAATAAATAAATAAATAAATAAATAAATAAATAAATAAATAAATAAAATAAATATAAATAAATAAATAAATAAATAAATAAATAAATAAATAAAAAAAATGAATGAATGAATCGGATAGATAGATAAAAATGAATGAATGAATGAATGAATGAATGAATGAATGAATGAATGAATGAATGAATGAATGAATGAATGAATGAATGAATGAATGATGGGATAAATAGATAAAAATGAATGATTGATTGAATGAATGAATGAATGAATCGGATAGATAGATAAAAATGAATGAATGAATGAGAATGAATGAATGAGATGGGATAAATGAATGAATGAATGAATGAATGAATGAATGAATGAATGAATGAATGAATGAATGAATGAATGAATGAATGAATGAATGAATGAATGAATGAATGAATTTGCACGACTGTTATGCCATTATCCATAACGCCGTAAGTGTGAATTTATTTATCGAAAACTATACTGGTAATTCGTAATAAAGAATTAATAATTGCCAAACAATACCTCCCTTTTTTAGTGATATGTTTATTTGCTTTAAATAAAAACTGTATAAACATAATTATAATGCGCATTAACTTTTCTATATCTTTATTTCTAATTTTTAACTTATACGTCGGCAATAATCTTTATTTCTAATTTTTAACTTATACGTCGCAATAACACGATTTAACAAGATATCCGGAAAATATATCGAACATTTTCGATTTACCGTCATTAAAATAATGTGTGAATTTAGAAACATCATTCCTTTTTGAATGTTCAAACTTTTTAGGTTAAGTGTTGTTTAGGTACAGATAAAATATAATAAAGATCTTGCAAAGTTTTACTATGTGATGAATGAAATATCTGCATGAGATTCCCATCTATAAGCGATATTTAGATCCCCTAGTAACGATCTTATCTTACCTGATGTATGAAAAGGTTTTACGTTTGTAACGAAATATATGTTGTTTATTATTGCCAGAAGTTTGAAAAATAGTGTTAAATTTATAATTAACTATCATGTTACTTTGTCAAATACATCCGTTTGATATATATATAGTTTTTTCATTTATTACATTGCGTGCACGACTATGTTCATAAACGTTAATAATTTTAAAGCGATTTCACTCGAAATTTTGCATATGAATAAAGAGGACATGGAATTGTTAATATCTTAAACTTATTACAATATTAAGTGAAATAATAACACAACTAGTTATTCTTAACTGATAGGCGTGGTCAAGATCTACTAATTGACCAGTCGCGAAATGCAGCGCGTGATCACGTGATTTAGTTGGACAACCTCTAAAACGACCAAAATTTTCTGACTGGTAGCATATCCACGGTCCAGTGATTCTCGTTTTAAGGGGTGTTGCAAATGAGAGCAACCGGTAATCTGGTCATTAAAGTATATTAAAATCTTGCTGTAACAAATGCAAATTACTTTTTCCCTTAGGCTCTTAAAGGCCCATTATGCCTCCGTTATGCTTTAATTTTTATTGTTCAAAAGCTTTTTATTTTCAGTATACTTTTATAGTATCCAAAGTTTTACCCATAGGCCAATAACCTGAACAATCTTTTGCTTCTGTTGCTGTTTGGCAATAAGTACTGTTATAATTATCAAGTATTTTGTATGGAAGTTATAATACTACTTTGTTTACATTTTGCTACTTTTTCATGTTATGAGCATCTAACATACTTTAAAACCATAATTTTAATGTTATAAAGTTCATGTTTGCCCTTTCTAAATTAGTTAAAAATATTTATTTCTGACGCATAATGTGCCTTTAATGTGTAGTTTTTCTGAATCTTTCATATTATTTTCCATAAAATAATGGCGAATGGAAAGACTGATATTTCATACAAAATAATGCAGGTCCCGTGTTTTCCAAGTGGAAAACGCACATTGAACTAATCTCAAAAGAAATATTTTCGCTATTGCTCCCAAAATTTAATACATTTTCAATTTCCCTAATCATTATCACTCTACATTTGTAAACAAATGCAATATATGTAAATATACACTCAATTGAACTGATAACTACGGAAGAGTATACTGACCCCCCTTATATATTTTTTATGCCTTCAAGAAAAAAAAAACCTTTGTATAATACATATCTTTAAAAAAGTGACAAGTTATATGATATCTGAAATAAATCTTGCACAGTTTTATCTGTTATTATACACCATAAATCACAAATATGCATTGTTTCTTCGATGATATTTGGAAATTTAAGAGAAGAGAATGTTCTTCTTAACATACATTAGTTGTACACTTTAGCCTTTATCATATGAATCTCATGAATTCATAAATTAAATTAGATTTTCTTGGTATAATAAGTCGCATCTATTATTATAATATCAAATGGCCCTTTTCTCGTTTTGATATTAAAAAAAAACATGTATAATCATTGAAAAAGATGTAAAAAATATTTATAGTATAAGTTTCAATACCATTTATATAATAATAATATATATCAGTTAAATTATAATATTTTATATAATACTGGCAAGATACTCGTATACCGCAAGCGTGTTATCATAACGATCAACTTATGTTAGGAAACATATAAAACATCACCTAAGCTAAAAACTCAGGTAAAGAATATATATATTATATATGATTATATCATCTCTATATCTGTCAAACAAATAATGCCTCGAAAAAATACTGTTTTCAAATGAATAAAAGCGTTTACATCAAGAAAACGTCTGCTTCTTGAGGTAGAATTTCAATGAAAAGAAGAAAAAACATATTTCTTATAAATAAAAGTAAGGTCTTAAGAAAGACTTAAGTTTATAATACGTATCTTTAACAGTATAGTAACCAAAAAACAGGAAAGATCAATATGAACTATATATATAAATTTTAAAAAACCATTACGAACTATGTTGTTATCACGTATCGTCGTATTTTAAACAGGCATATAAAATATGTAAGGGGGGTCAGTATACTCTTCCGTAGATAACGGATATTTCACAGTGCAATTTTCATTGCATTTCAGAAACAGTTTAATATTTTCTTTATTTTAAATATAATGTGATATTCGTAAACGTCACTTACGAAATCTTTCAATATTCGATGCATTTAATTAACGTTTATTTATTTTGCATCGGAATCATGGTTATATATTTGAGTTTGATCAATGTACATCAATGACATTTAATATACAGAATATAAACATGTATAAAGATAGTATTTATTAATTTCAGTTGGAAGCTAAACATTCATCCTTTGAAATTTGTTGGTATCGTTTGTTATTAAAGTGAAATTATGTTCATTTTTCCATTATCAAGTTGAGCTGATTTGAAAATATATTTTAAAACATGTTAGAATGATGACCGGCAAACAGTTGATATAAGAAAATGATTAAGTTAAATTTTCAATCAGATTAAAATATATAAAAAAAACTCTGTCCCACTATTTATAAAAATTGAATGTTACAGGTAAATTCCGATCGATTGTTACACAAACTTCCGTGGATCATGTGATTTATTTATTGTCCATGCGAAGTATATTGAAAGAATTGAATTATGGCAAAATGTAAACTTTTTACACTTAGTCACTTTAAGTATATTCTACCGTTACTTCGCTTATTATGGTACATATCATAACCTATATTTAATCAAAAATATTTTGCAACATTGCAACGTAAAATCAGTGTCGTAAAAATATCGTCTGATAGCCAATCAAATATACACACCTACGATAAGACGCTAACAATCGTCTGCTAATAACCGACAACAAACGGGTATCGCTAAGATCTTGTGTTCTCTGTAAACTTTAGGCATATCAACAGTTCTGAAGATATCTCATATTGTAGAGAAATATATATTTACAATGCATTCAAAGCTATTTCTTCTTCGTTTGTCCGTATTAGTTTCTACACATATATAACTGATACGCGGCGTATGAAAACTGTGTTTTTCACGAGCTTCATTTATTACTTTTAATGTAAACTATTTCTATAAATATTCACTATATTGTAGGGGCGAATGTATACTTCAAGATAAATAAATGCATTTATAGATTGCTCTGTCCGTTTGTCTGTTATACTAGATAAAAGTTACAGTTGTGTCGCACAATTCAAATAAAATCCATTTTTTCATAATTTTCAATTATCAAGTTTGACTTTATTTGTTAAGATATCCTTATAAAACATACACCATATGGTATGAACACATGTCTACTTTAAGATAAATAAATGTATTATTAGATATATATGTCCGTTTATCCATGTTAGTGTCCAGAATTACATTAATAATTATTGGCAAAAGCGCGCGCGCTTTTCATAATGTTTTATTCTTACGCAGGACGTTATATACAAAAGCATGTATACGTTATTCAATATATTGTAGAGACGAATGTATATGTCAAGGTACAGACATGCATCTTTATACAATTCTGTCAGTTTATCTGATATAATAGCCACCTCCAGAAAAGAAGGACAATGTATATAAAATCGGTGTATTTCATATTTTTGAATATCAAGTTTGCCATTATTTATTAAGATATCTTCATAAAACATATACCGTATTGTAGGGACATATAAAAACAGTGCTTTTCTTACGCAGGACGTTAGTTACCATGTTTCTCCACATTAAGATATTTACTATATTTAGGGAAGACTGTATATTTCAGAATCAGAAATTTAGACTGAAATAACTCTGTCCGTTTGTCTGCTATAATAGCGACAGTTACATACGTACGTTTCAGAAAAGTTGGCCAATTCAGATAAATTCGGTGTATTTCATAATTTTCAATAATCAAGTCTGACTTTATTTGTTAAGATATCTTTTAGAAATATATACCATATTGTAGGAACACATGCATTCTTTAAAATAAATGAATGCGATCATAAATATATATGTCCGCTGTTCTGTGCTATAGTTCAGAAATACAGGGATAATTCGGACAATATACTAAAATCGGTATTTTTCATGATTTTTAATTATTATGTGTAGATTTATTCATAAAATTATCTTAATGAAAAATAAATCATATTGTTAGGCAACATATATTCATTAAGATAAATGAATGCATTCCTAGATATATCTGTCCGTTTTTCTATGATAGTGGCCAGAGATACATCATTAATAGGGGAAACAACACGCCCTGAAGTTTTAAATAACACTCAAAATATTAAAATGTATGGGATATGTAGATCAGTTCGCATTTATCTTGATTAACATCTTACAAATATACTAATACTGAAAGGTTTATAATTAAGCGGATTTCGCATGCATTTATTCTAAAATTGAAATAATATAGTAAGTCTAGGAGCAAATCCGTGGTCAAGTCGTATTCAATAATTCAAAGTTTTTATAAGTTCGATTTACCGCCTCATCAGTGACAATTCAAATAGTAGTTTTTAATATGACCTTATAAACTAAAATCCATCGAATCGGTGCTCTCCACCGTTTATGTAAAATATTTATCCGAACAATATATATCAAACCGACGGTTTTAACAGGCAAAAACTTATAGAGGCTATTCGTTGCCAAAAATCCAGCCTTTGAAACTTGACAATGCATACTTCGGTTCTACTTAACAGATAAGTAAAAATCTAATTGTCGATCCGAGAGTTACATACTGCACTGGTATTAAGCATTTTGATTATCTCGATTTGATAAAATGAAAGCTGTTAACATGCAACTTAGATAAATTGCAAACTGTATTTATAAATGTATAATTTCAAATTTGCGACATGTAGAAATGTAAACGATAGAACGTACACAATACGTTTAATGCTGTGCACCATGACGTTGTGAATGTAACTGCATCATCTTGACACACTCAGGTTTACAACACCACACTTTCCTTTTACATTCTAACGCGATTAACATTTGTAAACGATTTTGCAACTTCCATATATGGAATTATCACGGAAATAGACGAAAATTAATAGGCGGAGCCAATTTCACGAAAGCAGAATATAAAGAGAGGTAACTCTTGCTGGTACAAAAATATTTCAAATTATATAGAAACTGTTACATCAATCTTGACTTTGAACATCCTCTGATTTTGTTAAAACGTATTCTAGTACAGGATATTCAAGTAATGCAAAATTGGTTAAGATATAATGTAAAAATGTAACAACGTATATACTGATAATGAGCATAATAATATGCAAAAACTAAAGTTGGTGAAATAACATAAGGAAATGTTTCCCATATATAATGACACACATCACTATTCATTGATATCAATGATAGGGTTTTGTGAGCCACGGCAATACTCTTAAGCATATCTTTTTTTTTTACCTTCAGCAAATAGTACTAGAATGCGATACATGGAAGGCACTTTTGGCAACACGAATAAAGAGAACTGAACAATAAGCCTGTGCCTTCTTTCTTTAAAGGACTATGTTGGATTGTAGAAAAACTCATATTTTTGACCAAGTGTATAACCACGAAACAATGCAAAGTTTACTATCGATAATTCCGTTGTATAACCAAAACTTGTGAATTTGTCCCATTTTAATGTTGAAATAAATATTCAGTGTATCCTGGCAACTCTGTTTACCTCCATTGGGAGGTATTTTGAGTCATAGGATGTGATTTAGCCTTTTATTGTTAAATATATGTAAGCTGACGTAGGTTAAGGTCTTTTTATGCATTGTGCTGAATCAATAGCACCTCTAAAATATGTGTATACATGCTGTCATTAGCTGTTACCTAGATTTGCTGTCTAGATTTGCTGTCTATATGATCAAAAACAGAGAACTACTTTTATGTACATGAAATACTACACAGAATATTTATTAAGTTTTGTAAATGATGGCTTTCTAAGAGATAAAATAAACAAAGTATACATAAATTGATAATCAACATACATACATTTGGACTCTTTTAATTTTTACTTATTGGAAAACAAAATGGGAAAAATGGGAAAATATATGGTAAAATAAAAAGTTATGTACAAAAGGGTACATACAACTTTGGTTATAATTTTACTATTGTTAAAAGTTTTTTTCTTGTCAAGTCATACGCTAGAATTAAGGCTACTAATATAATAGTACTACTAGGAAAGACAACAGCCAGAATTTGGTCTGTATTAGTAATTAGTCGTATCAAAATCTCTATCAGATGTTGACTTGAAAATTTGAAAGTGGTAAGGTAGCAGCTTAACTGGAAATGTTACTCATTCCTATGCAAATTGAAATACCATCAGTAAAATTTATTTGTCGTTGAATATAGTCTTTTCAATAGTGAATATTTAACCTCAGACAGTATGTAACCTGATGTTTTTGGGTTTTTTTTAAGTTTCTTTTTCCAGGAAATGTGGTGTCTACAACGTTTTAAAACTTTTATGCCTATATTCCTTTAAAGTCCGCTGATGTTGGTTGATTGTAGGCAATCATGCAAGTGAATTATGTTTAGTAACTAAACACCTACGCCGACGGTAAATACCGAAAATGAGCGGAAAATACGTTTATTTACGATGATTTAGTGGGCGGGGAAATGGGCGGAGCTTATTCTATCTCCTATTGAAAAACGTGTAAAGCTGGATTATGCTGATCTGAATCATGATGGTTCGACAATGTAAAGCTAAGAATGTAACTTCTGTTTTGAGTATTCGAACACTTGGTATTGCTACTATCAGTTAATGTTTTGTCGTTTAACAAAATGTATTTTGTTGAAATGCATGTTTACAATGTTAAATCGGCAAACTCAATCCAAGTATGCAACATTGGAGTTTACATACAAAGAAATACAATTGTATTTTTTCCATTAACAAACTGTTCAACTCAGATCAACAAGGCTGGATTGTTGGCAACGAATAGCCTCCATAAAAACTGGCCACCAAAATGCTGGAGTAAATGATCTTATATGATAAAAACATAGATAGTAAACGTTTTTTGATAGAACTGTTCACACACAATACCAATAAATTTTAAAGCAAAATAAATGTGACTTTACAATTTTTTTTAGATTTTGCGTAACAGTTCGAGGATGTTTTGTAATTATTAATTTAAATAAATTGATGCAATATGAGTCTATATAAGTCTCTGTCACTGTCATTATTTAAATCATATGACCAATGCACAACGCAACAATGATCGATTATCGGATAAAATAAGATACACGGCCACCATGCGGTGTGTGTATAGCTACTACAAAGAGTAGTAATACGCGACAATCTGTTCGGCTATTTGCGGTTTTTGACGGTCCTGGACTTTGTAACGTATACAACACATGG
>NW_026858827.1:0-5019 GCF_026571515.1 Ruditapes philippinarum
TTTCTTTAATTAAAAATTAATAAAATTTTAGATATAAATACAGTTTAAAAAAGAAAATTTAAGACCATCGAAATTAAAATACTAAACATATAAAACACCATTTTTTAATCTACATAAATTGAAGTCGATATTTTCCAAGTAGCACTTAAGAACTTTTTTGTCAATAGAAAACGATGTAATTTGCTGCAGAACAGTTATATATAGCAGAAGTTTAAAATTTTTCATCCACTAAGTTTTTAAAAAAACATAAATAAAACAAAATAACAAAAAAGGTGGGGGGTACTTCAAATTTTTTTCGAAATCAAAACAATCCTTCTTTGATTTGATGAAAAATCTTTAATTTTATTGAAAAAATATTATTTTATAATGGTATTTTATTCAAACATATTTTTGCTTACCAAAACAAAAAAGAGTCAACAAATAGCCATTTTGTCCGCCATCCCACACCCCAAACACGCTGGATGGGGGTTTTTTAATAAGGAGGAAATTACATAAAAAATTTTAGTAAGGTCCTTTTTGGCCGATAAAACGTATCTAATTGTTTGATATTTTCCTCTTTTTTAATGTATAAAATTAACTTTGAACTAAAACAAATTAATTAACCATTACCCCAAAATGTATTTAAAATTTATTTTCCGCATGTAATTACGGGTATCAGGAAACTTTTACATGCACAACTGTTTTTTAAAATAAACCAAAAATACGGGAACGGATTAAATTTTAAAAACTTAAAAAAAAAATGGAAGTAAATTTGGTTTATATAAAAATTTATGTCAGTTAAGGTAAAATATGCCCCAAAAATGTTTTTTTTATTTTTGGGTCTAACACGAAATTTTCTGTTGTTTTTTAAAATAATTTGTCAAGTGTTTTTTTCAGGAAGTAAAAATCAATTTTAAACAATTCCTACTTTTACGAAAAAAAATTTCACATAAAGGCTTTTTTCTTCAGGTGTTATTCTTTGAAGCTCTGACATTTTTTAATGTTTTTAAAACTATTTTTCCCTTTCTAAAAAGGGAAAAAAATCCTTTTTTGATGTTTGAGTCCTTAAATTTCATTTGGAAACCTTTTTTTGTCTATTAACAGGTTATTTAAATGCATTCAGAAATAATAAATTATTTAAATGTTTTTAATCATTTTTACAAAAATGATATTTTTATTTCCCCGGTAAAATAAGTATACAAATGACGTTTCCCACATGAAGCACAAGCAGAATCAAAAAAAGGTGTATGTTTCAAAAATGTTTTTTTGTCAACCCTCACATGATGGTATACATTTCAAAAAACTGTTGATGAAGTGACAAATTTAACCCCGCTTGATTTTTTAAAAGCCCAAATCCTTAGAATATTATGCTTTTATTTATTTTCGGAAGTTTTTAACGTTTGTTTTGTTGGGTTAAAAAAAGATATCTTTGGGGAATAACGTATCATCTTTTCCTTTTTTTTCAAAAAAAAATATTTTATTAAATTTTTAGGAAGCAAAATTTTTAAATTTTTTACATTTGCTACTTTTGACAAAAATTTTAATTTAAAGACTTTTTTCTTCAATGATAACGATAAAATCTTTAAACCCAAATCTAAAAGTTTAATAAAAACTCATTTTTTTTTTCAAAAAAGAAAAAGGGCCCGGATGGGGGCATAATGGCCTTTTAAAAAGAAGCTGTTCAAGTATTAAATGTCTAACCCCGTTTGGATTGAAACATATATTTTCATGTTTTTTCAAAAATTCAAAAACAAACAAGTATAAGTGCAATTACCCTTTTACAATTCTGCCCCCCTAAAAAAACTTAGCACATTATTAAAGCAAAAATTATTTCCTTAATTATCATGCTGTTTTAATAAAAAATTTTTCATTACAAGCTTTTTTTAAAACATTTTCAAATTCACTTTCGGTTTTTGATGTTTACCTAAAAACGATTTAAAAAGCTTTTGTCAAAACACATTTTGAAAGTAAATTGTTGATTTAAAGGCGTTATTTTTATCGCGGAAAAGCTCAATTCCCTTCACTTTTTATATTTTATATTGATATACTATACACGTTTCCTTTGTTCTATTGAATAAAGTTAAAAAGGTTTTTATTACACGTAATATAAACCGTGATTAAAAAAGTATTTTTCTCTTTTTAAAAATTAATAAAGATCCTTGGAAAACGATTTTAATTCTTTTACCCGGTTTTAATGTTTACTCGGGTTTAAATTTTTTCAGGATAAAGTGATTGATAGGCTTTTAATACATAACCGAAAAAGAGGGGTCCCATCACATAACATAAATAGAGTTGAAAGAAGCATTCACTTGTGTTAAGTAGTTTAGTGTTAATTCGCCCGCAGTTCCGAGCAGATAAAGGAATTTTTAAACGATATAAAAAACACTAACTTATTTAAATGGTTAAATACATTTTAAAATTTTTAACAGTATACAAGACCAAGATTTAAATTTTGTTGGAGAAATTTTTAAAACGTTAAAAAAATGTATCAAAAGAAATTGTTGAAAAAAAAAGAAACGATATTTTAAGTTTGGTTTTTCTTGGACAAAATCAATTTATACGCTAACCACAACGTGTTTTGGAAATGATAGTTAAAAGGCCCAATATACCCTCAGAAATGGTTTTTTTTTTTTTCTAAATTCCCTTTAATCTCCCATTTTTCAGAAAAAGTTCCAAAAAAGTTACTCATTGGCCAATTCCGAACCATTTTGTTTCGGGTTTTTTCTGAAAATAGACAATTAAAAAAATTAAAAATTTTGTAGGAATAAAATACTTTTATTTCCCTTTGTAAAAAAAAAATCATTTTCAAGCATTTTCCGGGAAAAACCAACTTTATGCCCTAAATTTATTTAAACTTTTATAAAACTCATGTCTTTTTTTTCTAAAGAAAAAAAATTTTTTTATCCTGGGGAATATGTCCTTTTAAATTAAATCGTTTTCAAGGCTAAAGGTCAAAATTTCCTAACGTATAATAAGGTGTATAATTTTTAAGAAAGAGATTTTTTTTATTTGAAATTTTTGAAAAGTAGAAATTTTATTTTATAATAATTAATTACTTAACTGTTTCGAAAAAAGTATTTTTAAAAGCAGAGTTAAACATTTATTTAAATTGAAATTTTAAAGAAATTTAATTTAAAATAAATATATTTTTTTTCTAATACCTTGAATTTATCATTTGTATGAAATTTGGTTCCAAAAATAACAAATATTCACTATGTCTCAAAAAACCTTATTAATATACACATTTTTCCAACTTCTAACCAAAATCTCTCAATTTTATTTAAAAGTCAAATATGTTGGGTTACAGTTTTAAAATCATAAAATTGTTGGGGAAAAAAAAAAATAAAATTTACAAAAATTAAAATTTTCCCCAACATTTAAACGTTGGGATAGTTTTTTTTTTAAAGGGAATTTGGATTTTGATTGTCTTTATAGAGCTCGCTACGTAAAATTTTTCCTTTTGATTGTTAAACTTTTATTCTGACTTAACATTTATCCTTTTTTTAAAAATAAGTCCCCGATACTTTCAACTGAAAATCCCCATTGCTTCGCGAACTGGACATTTGACAAAATTATTAAATGCTGTTGAAGGTCAAGCTTCAATTTTTTTACCCATTAAGTAAAAAAAAAAATAAATAAAAAATAAATTTCCCCGTTTTTATTAGAATTTTTATTTTTTTCAAAAGACTTTTTTCAAGGTTTTGGGGATGGGTTGGGGACAAATGTTTTATACCTTTTTATTCCCTTTTTAAATCATCCTTTTTTACTTGAAAGCATCAGAAACTGCTTTCTTTTTTCTTTTTTTTTTTTCTTTTTTTATGTTATTTGTTAAGAAAAATTTTTTTTTAACAACAGAATCTCTGGCACAGAACGACCCTTTAATTCAATGGAAAAGAAAAATTTCTCGATTTTGCATAGCAAAGGAGTGCTTTTAAAAAGTCTTTTTACCCAGGAAAAAAAAAGTTATAAAAACACGAAACAAAAGTGATTTGATTATTACAGAGAGCCTACCCCCGATGGATTTTTTTTTTTACGTCCTTTGATGTTCTTAACCAAATCTAAAAAATTCCCTGTAGTCAAATAAATAAACCCCAGAAAAAAACGGAAACGAATCTACGGTATAGAATAACTAAAAACCTGCAATCTTCAATGAGTTTCATTAAGGGGAAAACAAATTGTCTCAAAAAAATTTTAAAAAACATAAACAATAAAAAGATTCCCCCAAATTAGGCAGATTCTCGCGCGTCATGTTTTTTTTCAGAGTTGAGAATAAATACCTACTATTTACAAAAGGGCATCTGTTGGGGCTTTGTTAAAGGGATAACCAAAAATTAGTAATTGTTTGAATCGACGAATTCAAATACTTTTTTCAAATTTAAACATTATTAAAAAAACAATTAACATTTTTTTTGGGATGTTTATTTTATAAAATTGCAAAAGCAAAAGCAGATACCTACCACTTTTTTCCCTAGAATTATTATTTTACATTAATAATGATTTTAAAGTTTTCGCTCGCCATAATGCTAATTGCCACCCAATCATTATGGAATAGACAATTCGGTTTAAATTGCAAAATGACAAAAAAACACCGGTAGACAGACAAAGAACAAAAATGAAAAATTAGATAGACAGACGGGAAAAAAACTGAAAATTCAGACCAAAAAATATAACGATTTAAAAACGTACAGGGAATCTAAATTGGTATCAAAAAATTTACATCTGACGCCGAAAGTGTTTGGGTTTTACAATGAATAAACAAAAACAAAAAGTGACACCGAACAGAATTCCTCGTGAAATTTTAGCGCTATTTTCGGGGAAAACCTTTGAAATAAGGCTTTTTTTTCCTCTTTTAAAAGGGTGACAATGCTCAAATTTAATTGTTTGTGCATGTCAGTAGAACTTTGCAATGGGGGGGATGGGTACATCGAGGTGACAAAAAAAAAAAGAAGGCAAAATTTTTTAAGTTTGGGGTAATTTTTAAAACCTTTTTAAAAAATGAGCGCTGTCTAGAAACTATTACACTAAAAAAGTGCTAAGTAT
>NW_026858828.1:0-19830 GCF_026571515.1 Ruditapes philippinarum
GCCCAATCTCAAGGGTTGAGATAGAGTCAAAGGCTTTTCAGCGTTGGTTTACACGTTACCTTATGATCGACCTGGGGGTCATTTTTAAGCCTCTCACAAGATCCCCAAAATTTTCTTTGGCAATCCCCCTTCTGGCAACCCCCTGTGTTCTTTAAGATGGGGGGGGGGGCGCTGAAAGTGCTCATTTTTTTTAGCAACATTTTCCCAAACGAAAACAAAAATGTGTTTCAGGCCAAATAGGACATTTTTTCACATTTTCAGGCCTAAAAAAAAGAGGGTGGGTCGAAAGTGCGTTGTTTCACGTAATATAATCGAGGTAAAGGGTCTAATATCTCTGAAATATTGTTTTAAAAATAGGCCACTATTTTGATAAACAAAAAACAAATTTGACTATTGTCTTTATTTCTTCTAGAATTTTCAGACATACAAGGAAAATATACCTTCTCATTAGTATAACGCTACCAAGCCATCGAGGAAAAATAACAATAAAATTAATGGCATCCCGAGTCACGAAGAGCTTGGTTTTTTAGTTACAGCCAGGGAAAAAAGGGTTTCCCCTTTTCAAAAAAAACCAGGAGGAGTTATTTTTCAAAGTCAAACCAGTCGATAGTCTAGGTCACTAGATAGGCTTTTTTTGTTTGAAGAAAAATGGAATAAATGGGGGAAAAAAAATTTCACATCCTTTAACTTCTGTTCGAGGATTTTTATTCAGAAATTGCAAAGAACCTGTGGAGTCATGTTGGGAACAATTTGAATAAGAATATAATGGCAACCTTGATTTACTTATTTGAAACAAAGACAAACTTTAGATAATAACATGGGTTCAAACCTTTTTGTGGTGAAAGCCCCTAACATACCCCAAAAACAGTGATTATTAAAACATTGCCATTTTCAATTACATGGAAAATTATCCCAAGGCTCTTTTAAATGTGAAGAAAGCTTATTCAGCTACTTTTCGGAATGTTGGTGGTTCTTAAACCCGGTGCCTGTTTGCGCCTGAAATTGATGCACCCGAAGGGGCACGGAGGTTTCCTCCCCAGTAAAGCTGGAAAATTTCCCAAAAATCCAAAACCCCCGTTTGGTTGAAAGTAATAACACCCAAAAAAAATAAAGTAAATAATTTTGACCCAAATCACTGGAACTTTTTGGTATTAAAAATAGATCCCCTGGGGGCCTGTCTAATTATCAAAATTAGGGGAAAAACAAATTTAAAAAAATTTTTAACATATTTGGAATAAAAAGGCCCCAAAGTTTAATGTTTTTTCAAATTAATCTAAACGTTATTCAAAAAATTTAAAAGGGCAGAAATGGGATCTAAAACAAATTTAGTAAAAAGTTTTTTTTTTATTTTTCCTGGGAAAAAACAAATTAAGGTTTTTTTGGCCCCGTTGGGGAAAGAAAGGGGTACAGGGCTGTAATTTGTAGGAAAAAATTAAAGAAAAGTCAAGTTTTTTTATATTAAATCCACTGGGGGTTTTGAAAGAATTTACAGTAAAATATTTACAGAGGATAGTATTATGAGTACTTATTTACAAGTATATGTATGTTGCATGTTAATGATTGAATATTGGAATAAGTTTTATAATAAAGTATGCATAAAGATGAAAGTGTTTGTGAACTCCTCTGTTTCAAAGTAAGATTAAAATCAATTTGATATCATTGTACTGAAGTTTAAAAGATACTAGTTTGAAAAAATGAATCTTTTTTTTTGTTGTTGTTGTTGCAAGGTGTAATTTTTCTATTCTATTAACCCGTTTGCTGCCTAAATGACAGATACACCTGTTCAACTCATTATGCCACTTAAAGAATGAGCAGGCTGGCCTGGCTCTAGACTGATGAAAATCCTAATATAGCTTTCAAATTCAGTAGGTTTGAGTTCAAGTATCAGCAACTTACTGTCTATGCAATCACAAAAAATTGTATTCTCTTTTTTTCAAAACGAGTTATGTTTTCTAGGTCATGTACCTACAATTCAATTTGTGTATCAAAAACATCAAAGTCAAAATTGCAGTTTAAAGTTTATTGTTATCTAGATAAAAGGGTTGACATCTACATCATGTAGTAAAAAAAATGCACAGCCCAAAACGAAAAATGAGAATCATGTACAAATGTCATTTTATGTTTATTATTTTATTACAAAAATGATTTACAGTAAACAAAATTGTTCAACATTCAACAACAAAACATACATCAAAGGAAAAAAAGAAAAGAAAATCTTGAGTCTCATTCATTAAGTCTTTAACAAACTTTATATCATTTCAAACAAAAATGAGTTTAAAATATTTATGTCTGTTTAAATCACTTGGTAATTCACAACACACTTGACTTGTACCAAACTCGGAATAAAAATATTTAACATGGTTCTGGTTCCGTACTAATGTATATATACTGTGATTGACAGTAACCATTTAAATTGAATATATATATAACCATGAAAAAGGAAATTACATAAAATAAGTAATATCTGATTTAATAGATTTTGCTGTATTTAATATCTGGAATTAACTTTTTCAACATGATTTTTTCCGTCACATTTTTCAGATGCTTATTATTAACTTTCTTTTGCATAAATTACCTTTACAAATTTTTATTACAAGTATATAAAGATAATTATAATGTTAGTAAATTTGACCTATAATTTATTCTATGAATCTCATAATTACAATGAAGCTGCAAATACCAACTTAAAGGGAGATAATTTGTAAAAAAAATATTAACAATTAAGCCCCAAAATTACACTATTTTTAAAACCTTATTATTTTTTGGTGTCTTGTAACATCTTTTGCTTCTTTTAAATTTACACTTACATTAATTTCATATGAAAGTCTTAAGCTTACAAATGTTAGCTCATAAATTATACAAGGACAATTTGAAAACTTTGACTTTTTTACAGTCATTACTCAACAAGAGTTTATGATAACAGACATTTAAACAGAAACATGACTAATACTACAAAATTATAGAAGTGTAGACATAACATAATGTAAGTAATGACTCATGAGTAAAGTCTTAAGCTTGTATCGCCTTGTAAAAAATTATTTTCTTCGTCTCCTTGTCACAAGAACATGATCTGTACAAAATAATGATATAACACAACATTTAACCTACTCATCTTTTCAGTCACCTGTATCTATCATACTTAATGACCTATGACCTTAATAAATGAATACATTACAGAAAGTGGTGCTTTTCAAAATATTTGCCACACAGCAGACATAAGGTTGAGTACGTATAAATGTAATCAATTACATTATGATTATACCATGAAAATTTCTAATTAATTGCAATTACTTTGAAATTATTTTTTTAATCGGACTGATACGGTGACAGTTTTCAGTTTCTAACTCTAGAACTTAAACATTCAACAAAGTCGGAAGTAATCTGTAAAGGTGGCCTGATGTCATCCTTTAGGACATTTACTTTCTACTTTATTTCTTTACACTGTACATGTACATGATTTTATGTAGAAAAAAAAAAAAAACTTGCAAGAATTCTGAATTTCAATTTAGACTTCATTCCACACATAAATTAACTCCATTTCAGTGAAATTCTATCCGGTATCATAAATATTCTTCACAAAACTGCATTTTTAACAATTAAAGCTGTTCCAGTCACACTCCAGTTACTCAAGAGTCTTTTTTGGGGTGATTCTGATGACGATACAAAAAATGCACGAGTACATCTTGAGGCGTGAACAATTTTGAGCACGTTTTATCCGGTTTGATCGCGGGTTGACATTTATAATTTCACTATGATGCTTTGCCCCGGGCAACAACAATTCCACAATAATGACGATGGTAATGTAATGGGTGCTACGTGAACAGCTGCCCCAGTTATAAGTTATGACACTATGAGATATATGCGTTTAAATGCTATACGTCACTTTTCCACAGTTTTATAGTTTTGTCGTTCTCTAGAGCTGCTGATGCGATGATGTTCTCTGTGGGATGGCAGGCACAACATAAAACCACATCTGTATATGTATAATATAATAATACTTAAGAGATGTTTAATATCAAACTTTTAACAAATATTTATCAGTATCTGAGGTTTGAGACATGACGGGACAAAGAATAATTTTTCAAGATTACTGTTTAATTTGAAGTACACCAAGACAAATAACTTGTGTGCATAATTTCAGATTGTTCACTCATTCCATTCTTCCAGAAAAATTATTCTTATTGTGAAAATAAAAACTTTGCAACTCTTTTCAGTCAAATCGGGCTAAGAAGGGTACAAAAAAACAATTTTCAATTTATTTCTAGGTATATTTCTTAAAATCTTTGCATATTGTTCTAAGTGTCCCAGTTGGTCTATATAAGAAATTCTAACACGACCCGCATTTTTCCCTGTTGAACAAAGAATCAAAAGTTTGTGTTATTATGCTATTAAATCACTGTTTGACGTTCTATATTTAAACATGTGACATAATCATTATACATGTGACGTAACCACTAAAAATGTGATGCGCTGACAATAAGTATGGAAACAAATCAGGCACAATTTAGCTAAATATCAGGTACGGCAGCATTTATTTGTTGACGTCGTGTTAAAATCAAAATAATATATCAAAATCGGTGATTTTATTGCTTGATAAAATCACTGTTTGTTGTTCAGATGCGAATCATTATTTCACTCGTGCTACATAATCATATTCCCTGCATCCGAACTCCAAACAGTGATGTTATTGAGCATTAAAATCACAGTTTGAGATATATTATTTCTTAATTAAAATATTATGTTTTATGCTTTTGTACCTCAGTAGAGTTCCTTTAAAATGAGCAGCCCACATAGATCAATATTTGGTAAATATATGTCCCCTGAATCACACACTAACTCTCTGATTAGAGAATACTTACTGTAGTAATGATAGTGACTTAAACCCTAACCCTGCACACTATTTGCCATTTAGTTGATGCATGAAAGGAAATTTTCCATAAAAATAATGAATAGTTTTAACCAGATTGAAAAGTCAATTTAAGATATTTAGCGTGTAAAGGGTTGATGATGAAGTGAGGATACATTTGTACTGACCATATTTCTTTTGCAGTTTGTTTTAATTTTCTTGTTTGTTTTTTTTGGCTTCCAATAAAGATTGTATTTTCATAAAGGCCTGACTGAACACTGGTATCAAAGTTAAGTCAAAATGAAGAATTCCATCAAGCAATAAATGCATACATAATGAATAAAAATTTTATACTTGAAAATTAACAACAACATGTTGATAAAATCAGTCAGTTTCTATTTACCTGTATGTCCTTGTAATTTTTGCACTATTTCTTTCGTTTGTAAATTCCAGATATACACCATGTTGTCTTCAGATCCGGATACTATCCACTGTAAAACAGTCGATTACAATTACACCTTAAATTACTACTACAATTACATTTGAAAATTACAAATTTACAATTGCATTCACATTTTAATATTACAATGAAAATTACACCTCAAATTAATTAAGTTTTATTACGCTTTAAGATTTCACGGAATAGAATGTTGTTGTGTTTGAATCTGCCGGTTTTTATGTTGATCTGTTAGTAAAGTATTATTTATCAGAATGATTTTAAACAAGTGCTGAACCACTTTGCTTTAAGTCAAGGCTATGGTCAACATATAGCCCAATCTTTTTAACTGAATACTCAAGCTTACAAAATTACATTCCTTCAAAGGTATAGAGTGAAAAAAAGAAAGAATTACATACCTTTCCACCAGTGACTGAGAAATTGGCGAAAATGCAATACTTTTCATTCTTGTGACCAGTGTAGGTTTTTAAACACTGAAACAGAGTAATGGACACAGATAAGCATTAATCACATACATGAGGTTGTACATGTATCAAATATATTCTTATATATCAATTTAGTTGGGTTTAAAGTTATACTGATACAGTCTAGATCATGCCTAGGCATCTCTCCAGCTTTTCTACAGGAAGAAAGTCCTCAGGTGTACTCTTAGCATTATTTCAGGCATGAATATGAATCTGGTTAGAACCACCCACGCTCTGTATGACAGCTGGACAACTTCCTCACATTAAAGAAATCCAAGGTACTTGACAGAATTTGAACTGACAGGGATGAGGGGCATGTTATTTGAAGTCAAGAGATTTTAACCCCTCAGCCAGGAAAGCACCTCTTACATTTCAAATAATGACCGAGTACCTCATCACATTCATGAAAACCAGAAAAGCCGAGTAAACACAATTTTGTCAATAGTTTGCAAATTTAGACATTGTGAGAAAATTTCCATACCCCTCTTTAAAAATATAAATTATAATATAAATCTCAACTTCTATACTTATTGATATATTTGTGACCGACACATTTTAACTAATTCATTAAACTTCTGTTTTAAAGTCTGCTATTTTTCAATTACTTATAGAATAATGTTTTTATAAACTCTTTACAAACTAAAAAATCATTAATTCAACAAAAAATTTTCAATGACAATAAAAAGCATTCCTATACAAACCTTCCCCTTACTGTAATCCCATAACTTTAATGTGCTGAAAACAAAAGGAAAACAGGAGTTGCATTAAATGAAATTGATACACTGCAATTCATACACTGCAATTCATACTCCTTCTATACACAATCAGGGAGAGGAAAGGTCACACTATCATTGAATACCAACAATAAGAGCATAGAGATTTCTGATTTTATACTACTATGTATCCAAATACCATCTCAACATTAAAATGGTAGCACACCAAAGTTTTTCTAAAATACTGTAATACTAATAAACACCATTTTTTATATTCCTACAAAGCTGCTAAACTTTTTCTAAAACAATGTAATAATAATATAACATCATTTCTTTTACTTCCTACAAAGCTCACTAAAGATATGACAACTTAAAATAACATATGGCAGGTCTCTCGTAAAACATATTACTTACTTGTCTAGAGTGGCAGCTAATATGTATTTTCCATTAGGTGAAAACTTAACAAATGATACTGGTGGATTATCATCATCTATTAACGTTTTTAAACACTGACCAGAGGCTGTATCCCATATACGGCTGAAATTGAATTGCATACATGTTGAGGAATATTAAAATCATCAAACATTGCTCTAATTTTCTTCCAACACAACATTTTGTTTTCTATAATATAATACGAAAACTTCTACATATTGTCTTGTTAGGCTATTTTTCCTGACTGTAACATACTTAAAAGTTTCATTATCAGTTTTACAAAATTGTGTTTTTTTAATTATTTAGTTTAGTTTATACAAATTTATTTCAGTTTGGTTGTGTTGAAAGCTATAAGCTTATTTAAACACACTTGAATCTGTTCCTGGAACCAACTAGTGCTAAGCAATGAATGTAAAGTTTCTTGCTAAAGGAAACAACAGCTTGCCCCCTTGACAGGGTTTGAACCCAAGCGGTCAGCAATCCTTAGATTACTAGTCTGAAGCATTAACTCCTCAGCCACTCCGTCACTCTTAATTATTTAAAGATTGGTCCTACAGCATTGCTATTTTTTTGTGAGGAAAAAGAAAGGAAAATGTAAATTAGTGCAGAGATTTTTCTTAAACTTCGCATGATTAAAATAATTCTTAACTATTTACAAAGTGATGGGGAAAAAAGGGAGTCACCAGACTTCTTTTTGAATTATCTGAGCCTTAAGGTGAAGTTACCTTTTTTGCTCTTTTTCTATTTTTAGATTTTCAACTTGGGGAAAATCATAAGCAGAAAGAAGGAAACTTACCATAAACCATCGTAACTACTAGATACAATAAGGGAACCATCTCTGTTAAAATGAACTGCTGTAACTGGGTCAGAGTGGGCTGGTAGAGTCTTTAAACATTTCCCAGTCTTCACATCCCATATTCTTACACTCTCATCAAACTGGAAAATGTAACAAAAATATGATGAAAACAATATCTTGTGTTTGATATAGCCATGTGCCCACCAAAGCAAGTACAGTAAAAACTCGCTAATGAGACCAATGAAGGGACTTTACAAATCTGGTCTTAATAGCGGGTTGGTCTCATTAATGAGTTTGGCCAAACAGAAAAATAGGCAATATATTAAGGGATACCATTTACTGGGCTAACCTATTTCAAATGAGAAGATATAAAGATAACTATTATTTTTTTATTTTCATTTATTTTCTTTTACTTTTTAACATTATAAAATTCTTAAACTTCTTTAGAGGTACAAAATGTATTATGGATATCTTTTAACACAAACATATTTTTACATTCTTGTTAAAAGAATGACACGACTTACTCTATTAAATCACCATTTTACTACAAAGCACACCGAACAATTAACCTTTAATTATTTTCACAGTTTCCATCGCCGATAACAACTTCAAAAACCTAATCGTATTTGTTTAAAATTATGGAACGAAAGAGATAATGATAGCAGCAACACCTCTAAAAAACTTATTGAAAGTTTTCTGTTCAATACTTTGATGTTTTAATCCCCCAGTTATGACATTAAAGGTGTGAAATTAAGAAATTATCGACAATATTATTTATCATTTCCGGGTTTGATACAAAGTAACCTTGACCTCTGCCGTAAACTGGATGTCGTTAAATGTCGTAAAACTAGGGCAACTGTTGTTTACATCACGTGTCAAAAAGATTTCAGCAATATACACGCATGTCAATATCAAGGTGAGAAAGTGCCCGCGGTCGTATTTATGGGTTTCAAAATGTACAGAATTTACGAAATGGGACTGAATTTACTGGTCGCATTACGGAATAACGGGGTGGTCTCAAAATCGGGGTTAGCGACCATTAAAATAAAGAATAAAGAATTCGGGTCTTTAAAAAATCGTTCGTATTAGCGGGTTGGTCTCAAAAACGGGGTGGTCGTAAGGCGGGTTTTTACTGTAACAAAATTTAAGCTCAAAACATTAAGTCAGAACACACTTTCTCGCCATCAAGGCAATTTCAAAGTTGGCTTAAATGAGAACTTTAACCCTTAACCTAAATGGACTTGTCCGCTTTTCAATTTTGGGACTGTCTATTATCAATTTTAGGGATAACAAATATGAAAATTTAACAAAGTAGTTTTGTCAGATTTCACAGATTTAAAGGTATCATTGTAGGTATTATGCCCTTCTTTGACAAAAGTTTTTGCAATACAATGCCAAAGACAATGCTGCAGCGATCATATTAGCTTGCCTCTTTCTTCGAAACACACAAGCTAAAAAAACTATTAAATATATAAAACTTACTGATCCTGAGACAATAAGGTTAGATTGTGGATTGAAGTTACAACAGAACACATAGTTACTATGACCTTTCAGGGTCTTCATACACTTGCCCTGTAAAATATAAGCATGAAAAACATGTTTTATAGTGGCAAAATAGACAAAAATAATTTAATCCAATATATCAAGTTTTTTTTCAGTTATCAGGTGATTTTTCACTAAAAAGGTAATTTTTCAGTAATTTGGTAATTTTTTCAGTAATAAGGCAATTTTTCAGTAATTTTGTGATCAGCCATCACATTTTTAAACAATTAACATCTCTGATGAAACTTATTCATAAGGAAAAAAAGATTCTATTTTCTTTAGGGGGATATGGCCTTGTGTTGACTTTAAGTTGATGTTGCTCCCATCAAGAATATTTCAAAGAAATTCTGCAATGGATGACTTCCCTTTGTTACGCTTACTCCATATTTAGTGACTTTAGGGCTAAATTAGGATCACAATCCAAAGACACAGTTTTCTTATACAAATTATGTTTTTAAGATTCTATATATATCTAATAAAGATCACAAAAGCCTTTGTAGTTTAGAAAGATGATATTGTATCACAATTTAACATATAAATGGACAGCTTTCCTCATTTCTCAACTTTCTGTTATTATCCCTATATAATGCAACTTGTTCTCTACATAGGCCTCGCCCCCATTCTCCTATAATTGAAATAAATCACTGATATTCCTATACCTTATCACTTATTTAAACATATTCAAGTTATTTAGAATAGAAATAAAACAATTCTTCATCTTAGTGCAATAACTGATTAACTGCTATTTTATTTAGGACTTATTCTGTTATTGCACAAAGGCGACAAATTACTTTTGTTTACATAAACAAACTCTTCATATGAGCCGCGTCACGACAAAACGTAATGCGTTTGCGACCAGCATGAATCCAGACCAGCCTGCGCGTCCACGCAGTCTGATCAGGATCCATGCTGTTCGCTTACAAACCCTATTACAAGTAGAGAAACTGATAGCGAACAGCATGGATCCTGATCAGACTGCACAGATGCGCAGGCTGGTCTGGATCCATGCTGGTGGCAAATGCACTATGTTGGTTTTGTCGTGACGCGGCTCATATATCTTAATATAGATAAAAAATATAGGTCATACATGTATGAATTTAGAAATTTCTCACCACATCATAGACTTACCGTGGCAAAATCCCAAATTTTCAACGTTTTGTCATCAGAAGCACTACACAATAATTTACTATCAGTGGACCACGCCACATCAGATATACCCTGTAAAAAACAAATAAAAGTCAACAATATCTACATGAAATGACTGAATAACAAGAGCTGTCGGTAGGACAGCAACGCTCGACTATTCTTAGTGCTTGATAGTAAAACAAGAGCCCGGTTTGAGCCGGGTGATGCTCCCCGAATAGGTTTTGGACACAGGAAAGTACACCTCTTGTAGTTTCAGAGTTATCTCCGTGGAAAAAGTTCAAAGTGCAATAATTCTAAAATTAGGCAAGGCAGAGTTACAGTTCTTTGCACTGCACTTCTAATCAATGTGATCTATCAACCTACAAAGTTTCTTGATGATATCTCTTATGATTTCCGAGTTATGTCCTGGACAATTAAACAAGAGGGCCATGATGGCCCTGAGGTCGCTCACCTGTATATAGGCCCCCCCCCCTCCCCGGGCCAATTTTTACCCAAGGGCTTTTATTTGTTTATTTGAACAGACTTGGTAGACACCCATAAGAAGATGTTTCATGCTAAACATCTAAGTTCTAGCTCATTGGGTTTTTTAAAAGAAGATTTTTAAAGTTTTTACTATACACATATAGTTAAAAACAATGACACCCCTGGGGCAGGGCCAGTTTTGACCCCGGGCTTTTATTTGAACAAACTTTGTAGATATTTACTTAAAGATGTTTCATGCTTAATATCTAAACTCTAGCTCTTTGAGTTCTTTAAAAGAAGATTTTTAAGTTTTTACTATATGCATATAGGGAAAATCAATGACCCCCCTGGGCAGTGCCAATTTTGACCCCAGGGCTTTTATTTGAACAAACTTGGTAGACACTCATTAGAAGATGTTTTCATGCTAAATATCTTAGCTCTAGCTCTTTAGGTTCTTTAAAAGAAGACTTTTTAAGTTTTTACTATATGCATATAGGGAAAATCTATGACCCCCTGGGGCGGGGTCAATTTTGACCCCAGGGCTTTTATTTGAACAAACTTGGTAGACATTCACTAGAAGATGTTTCATGCCAAATATCTAAGCTCTAGCTCTTATGGTTCTTTAAAAAGAAGATTTTTTAAGTTTTTAACTATATGCATATAGGGAAAATCAATGACCCCCCGGGGTGGGGCCAATTTTGACCCCAGGGCTTTTATTTGAACAAACTTGGTGGACACTCACTAGAAGATGTTTCATGCTTAATATCTTAGCTCTAGCTCTTTGGGTTCTTTAAAAGAAGATTTTTTAAGTTTTTACTATATGCATATAGGGAAAATCAATGACCCCCTGGGGCGGGGCCAATTTTGACCCCAGGGCTTTTATTTGAACAAACTTGGTAGACATTCACTAGAAGATGTTTCATGCTAAATATCTAAGCTCTAGCTCTTACAGTTCTTTAAAAGAACTTGATAGAGTTACCTCCTCCTGTTTACAGGTTGGGGTCATGATGGTGAACAAGTGTGCAAAGTTTCAAAGCCATATGTCAATGGACTTTGAAAATATTTGAACTATTACAAAAACTTTAATGTAAATTCTAAGTCGAAAAAGGGGCATAATTCTGTCAAAATGCTTGATAGAGTTACCTCCTCCTGTTTACAGGTTGGGGTCATGATGGTGAACAAGTGTGCAAAGTTTCAAAGCCATATGTCAATGGACTTTGAAAATATTTGAACTATTACAAAAACTTTAACATAATAAGTGGTTACGCCGACGCCCGGGTGACTGCAATAGCTCTACTTATTCTTATCGAATAGTCGAGCTAAAAAGGGGCATAATTCTGTCAAAATGCTTGATAGAGTTACCTCCTCCTCTTTCCAGGTTGGGGTCATGATGGTGAACAAGTGTGTAAAGTTTCAAAGCCATATGTCAATGGACTTTGAAAATATTTAAACTATTACAAAAACTTTAACGTAAATTCTAAGTCGAAAAAGGGGCATAATTCTGTCAAAATGCTTGATAGAGTTACCTCCTCCTGTCTACAGGTTGGGGTCATGATGGTGAACAAGTGTGCAAAGTTTCAAAGCCATATGTCTATGGACTTTGAAAATATTTGTACTATTACAAAAACTTTAACATAAGTGGTTACGCCGACGCCTACGCTCGGGTGACTGCAATAGCTCTACTTATTCTTATCGAATAGTCGAGCTAAAAACCACCAGTCTGACAGCAAACTCAAATATATTCTCAGTGCTCAACAGTAAAACTAGGGATATGACCCAACCTCAAGGCTATGACACTTTCTCAGCACTTTCTCTAATCTCTAGGATTTTCATTGGTCAGTGTACATTCTGTGACAGTTTCTGAACAAATACCCCAAGATTTGAGGAAATTACTTTATAACCTTGAACCCATTATCCAGCATCATAAATTCAAAAAGCATAAGTTTCATAACAGTTTTAATGTATTTACATTCCTAATCAGTCTGACAATTCCTTGATAATAACATTTGTTAAGACAAAAAAATTCAGGTTTGCCCAAGTCAGGCATAAATTACATTAATTTCAAATCCAAGGGCTTTTGTTTCTCCTATAGCACAGGCCATTAACAGGGGTCTTCCCCCATGAAAATTCTTTAAAATCATGCAGTTTCCACTAAAATTTGACCTAAATCAAATATTCTCTTCCCATTTTGCAAAAATACTGTGACTGTGTTATTATACCTAAAATTTAGTAGAAACTTGCCTGCCAAGACTTGATGAGAAAAAAATCCTGAAATCCTGCCAAGGAAACCAAAATCAATCAATCAAAATACCCAAAATCTTTCTTATTTAAAACAAGAGGGCCATGATGGCCCTGATGTCGCTCACCTGTATATAGCCCCCCCCCCCCCGGCCAATTTTTACCCAAGGGCTTTTATTTGTTTATTTGAACACACTTGGTAGACACCCATAAGAAGATGTTTCATGCTAAACATCTAAGTTCTAGCTCTTGGGTTTTTTTAAAAGAAGATTTTTAAAGTTTTTACTATACACATATAGTTAAAAACAATGACACCCCTGGGGCAGGGCCAGTTTTGAACCCCGGGATTTTATTTGAACAAACTTTGTAGATATTTACTTAAAGATGTTCCATGCTTAATATCTAAACTCTAGCTATTTGGGTTTTTTCAAAGAAGATTTTTAAGTTTTTGCTATACACATATAAGGCCATCCTTAAAAAAATGTTTGTTTGCAGTAACGCGACTGACTCACAAAATTTGCCCCTACTCAAAATTTTTTTTCATGGTCTGGAAAAAAAATAAATTTTTTTGAATCAAAAAATTATGCCTTGTGCTTTGTTTTCGTTCTTTTAAAGGTTAATAGAAGAAATAAAATGTAGGTCTTATTAAATTAGAATTCAGTTATCAATTTATTAATTGTTACCAGATTATCAAAGCATATATTGTCCAGCATTTTGAAATTCCATGTTTATTTGGGAGTACAGTTCAATAAAAAAAAAAAAAAATCGACCTACCTACCCACCTTAAAAATTCTGGGTCGGGTTACTGCAAACAAACATTTTTTTAAGGATGGCCTAAGGAAAATCAATGACCCCCGGGGCGGGGCCAGTTTTGACCCCAGGGCTTTTATTTGAACATACTTGGTAGACACCCATTAGAACATGTTTCATGCTAAATATCTTAGCTCTAGCTCTTTGGGTTCTTTAAAAGAAGATTTTTTAAGTTTTTACTATATGCATATAGAGAAAATCAATGACCCCCTGGGGCGGGGCCAATTTTGACCCCAGGGCTTTTATTTGAAGAAACTTGGTAGACATTCACTAGAAGATGTTTCATGCCAAATATCTAAGCTCTAGCTCTTACAGTTCTTTAAAAGAAGATTTTTTAAGTTTTTACTATATGCATATAGCGAAAATCAATGACCCTCCGGGGCGGGGCCAATTTTGACCCCAGGGCTTTTATTTGAACAAACTTGGTAGACACTCATTAGAAGATGTTTCATGAAAAATATCTAAGCTCTAGCTCTTACGGTTGTTTAAAAGAAGATATTTAAAGATTTTTCTTTCGGTTGCCATGGCAACAAGAGTTCTGCATGGAATTAAATTCTTTGAACAATTTTTAAAGGTGACCACCAAAGGAACATTCCTGTAAAGTTTGGATGAAATTGGCTCAGTGGTTTATGAGGAGATGTCATTTAAAGCAAAAGTTTACGGACGCCGGACGGACGCCGGACGAAAAGCGATCACAAAAGCTCACCCTGTCACTTTGTGACAGGTGAGCTAAAAAAACAACATTAATACTATAGTAGACTAAGTACTTTGCAATACTACAGTAGCAAAGTATTTTGTTAACATCGGTGACTTTGATCCTATTCCAGCAACCTCTAAGTTGGTTTATCAGATAGCATTCATCGAAATTTAAAATCTAACGAATAGTTTCTCACCAGTTTATGACCGCTGATAGTTTTTTCAAATTTGCCATCAAATGCACCCCAAATCTTGATCAGTTTGTCAGCAGCTATAAATAGAAAATAAAAATTTGTTTGTCAATAACTCGTCACCTGGATGAATTCTTTAAATGTACTTGTCAGGGGTTGACACTAACTTTTCAGCCAGGAATCCCAACGGGACATCTGTTTTTGAATTCAAAAGTCCCTTCCTTAAGGTAGTACACCCCTAATGGGCACTATAAGGAATTGAAAATTTGACAACATAGGACAGTTATATGTCTTAAATGTCACCTGTATGCAAAATTTAAACAAAATTTACCGTGTGGTTTATGAGTTATGGACATTTTTATGAACTAAAACTTTGCCATTAGAAGGGATTTATTCAGAAATGAGGAAACTCTAAATAATCTATAATATCATCATTATGAAAAATGTTTTCCTTTTGCTCATTGATAAGAAATAAATAATGACATTTAGGTAACAAATTAAACAAGCAAAATGATTGTTTTTATACGAAATGTTTTTAATATGTTTAAAAATGTAACCCTACCCCACCCACTTTTAACACTAATTTGACCATTTCCCTATGTAAAAAGCCTTATTTAAAATATCCCTAAAATTTTCCAAAATGAGGGGCTATTTTCAAAGTTTGCCTAAATTTTCTATAATGTATATTGGATGGTCTTGCAAAATATAAAATACTTTTACCGTTTAGTTTTTATTTTATTAAACTTTGAAAATATCTGGTATCATATTTGCTATTAAATTTGGCATTATTTAGTAAATAAATACCTACAATAATTATATAATTAAAATAAAACACGTTTTTCTTCCATAGGAGGTCTGAGAGATTAATAAAAAATGTTAAAAAGAAAAAACAGAAAGAAAAAAAATTGCCCCTTCTGGGGTTTGAACCCACACCCCCTAGGTTTCAATACACTTTACAGTGATTTTAGCCTATTTGAATACTCTTCAAAGTGGAGACAGTGCATTAGGGGTGCACTACCTTAAGTTTGAAGTCCCTGATTTTTTTTATATTAATTTTAAGAATAAAGCATTAACCTTTGTGTATCAGTATATAGATATGCAACCTATTATTATTGTTCTTTCGTTCTACTGTTTAAGGATGTTGATCATAGCCCATTTGTGATAACCTTCCAGCATTATTAAGTTTGGTAACAAATTCATACATGCAGTTGGAAGTGTTTACAGTATCACGCCCGGCAAACTGTCGCTCCACTTCAAAATTGTGGTGTACGGTAAAACGAGCGAACGGCATTTCCGAGATAGAGCGGAAGGCCGATTTAAACGCCTAATTGTAAGTCTTGTTTATGTTTTTATTTTGTTATTCATTTAAGTTGTATTTTTTCGAAAAACAGAATGTAGTTCCGTGTAGGATTGATTTAGGCTTCCAATGATCTAAGCTGTTACAGAAAGAAAATTATATTAAGCCCGGGAGAACTTTTCTCCCTGACGAAGCGAACGACGATTTGTAGAATATTGAACTTCCCAGCCATAGAAATGCCATACCCTTCGGATTTCTCGAAAAAGTGTATTAGTAAATTATCAACCCGTAATAAGAACTTGTCCTTCGTGCAAAATGAATTACTCCTGAAGGATTCCTTAAATTTGTAAATCGATATTTTTCTAAAGTAGTGGAGCGAAAGGGCAAGAGATGGAGCAAAAGGTTCGATGTTGAGCGCAAGGCGATATAAATTTGACGTATTGAGAGGAGCGTAGTCTATGATTTTCTATATATAAAAGCTATAGAAGTTAAAAAAGACGTGATCAAGTGTTGAGACCGAAATTATATACCTTTTTATGACAACTAATAAAGTGTGAAATCCTTTCAACGACTATAGCGTAATAAATGTAATCGCGAAGGTGTCACCTATGGCTGCCGTGTAGATTCCATTATTTATGTTCGAAATTTTGATGAGGCCCGACCATTGAATCATACACATGTATGCATGGCATAATACAGGATGCCACCTTTTCGATGTCAATCATGATTTTTCACACGGTTATGTACATTTAAAAACGTGTCCGTGCAAATTTTTGACAAAATCGAATATTTTCAGTTCTACCGCGAACAAATGTTTCCGAGCAGGTACGTGTAACGCGATTGTTCCCGCCAAAATGTTATGTTTTTCGAAAAAATTTAGATATTCAAGGTGCAGAACTGAAACAAAGTTATGCAATGCATGGAACACATTAAATTAAATGGATCTCTACTACCGAGTTCAGTTCACATTGACTTTCTGTAATTAATAGCTCTAACGTACCTGTTCAGAGCAAACACATATAAGCCACGTTTTCATGAATTTGTAAAGTGGGGAATCGTGTCAGTCGTTATAAGGATGTAACACGTGTTCCAGTTATGTTTTCAAGATACTTCCTCCCTTATTTAGCATTGTTGTTTAGTTTATGCAGTGTTTGATTATAAAAGATTTCTATTTACACCTTGAGAGAAAAATAATAAACTAAACAACAATGCTAAATAAGGGAGGGATTATCTTGAAACATAACTGGAACACGTGTTACTGCCTTATAACCACTGACACTTTGTCAACCATTTTCATAGCGTTTCCCCACCTTACAAATTCATGAAAACGCGTTACACGTACCTGCTCGGAAAAATTTGTTCGCGGTAGAACTGAAAATATTCGATTTTGTCAAAAATTTGCACGGACACACGTTTTTTAAAATGTAAATAACCTGTGAAAAATCATGACTGACCTCGAAATAAGTGCGCATCCTGTTATCTATGCCATGCATACATGTGGTATGAATTCTTATGGTCGGGGCCTCATCCAAATTTCGAACATAAATTATGGACAATCTACACGGCAGCCATAGGTGACACCTTCGCGATTACCATTTATTAAGCTATAGTCGTTGAAAGGATATCACACTTTATTACTTGTCTTAAAAAGAATAATATATATGGTCTCAACACTTGAGTCATTACTGGTTTTTTAACTTCTATAGCTTTTATATATAAAAAAATCATAGACTACTTCCTCTCAATACGTCAAAAAGAATATCGCCTTGCGCGCTCAACATCGAAACCCCTTTTTGCTCCATCTCTTGCCCTTTCGCTCCACTTACTTTCGAAAAATATCGATTTACAAATTTAAGAAATCTTTCAGGAGTAATTTTATGTTTGCACGAAGGACAAGTTCTTATTACGGGTTGATAATTTACTAATACACTTTTTCAAGAAATCCGAAGGGGTATGGCATTTCTATGAATGGGAAGTTCAATATTCTACAAATCGTCGTTCGCTTCGTCAGGGAGAAAAGTTCTCCCGGGCTTAATATAATTTTCTTTTTGTAACAGCTTAGATCATTGGAAGCCTAAATCAATCCTACACGGAACTACATTTTCCGTTTTTCGAAAAAATACAACTTAAATGAATAACAAGACAAAAACATAAACAATACTTACAATTAGGCGTTTAAATCGGCCTTCCGCTCTATCTCGGAAATGCCGTTCGCTCGTTTTACCGTACACCACAATTTTGAAGTGGAGCGACAGTTTGCCGGGCGTGAGTATAGGTCTTGTAAAATATGTCTTAAATATTACTGATTTCAATTGATATAATTTATTTTGTCCCTTTGTCTGTAGTTATGTATTATATATTCCAGATAGTAATTTTCATTTGATATTGTAATATTGCTGTATTAGATTAATATTGCTGTATTAGGTCTACCTGAATAAGTGTAAACTAGCCAAGAGAAGACAATTTAAGAGTTAGTCTGCAAAAAAGCTTTTTTGCTCATAATTCCTAACTTATATTATATAATTCCTTTACATACATGTAATGATATCAATTTCATGATTAGAAAGACAAGAACCAAATTATTACTATATGCATTTAAAATATAATCTCTAAATCTCATTATCTGTAAATTTTTTAAAAAAATCATGCATCCGAATTTGTTTATCCGAAATCTAGTACACTATTTGATTATGGAATTGCCGAATTTTTTCACAATGTAAGTGTTCTTACACCATAGTAAACATCAAATATTAAACAAAACTATATAAAACAAATCACTTTTACTATGGTGGTTGAAAATACAGCAATTATCGGCAAATACTGACATTGGAATGTTTGGCATTTGGAGAATTTTCGTGTTTTGTAAACAAATGTTTCATTTCCGGTTTACTTTTTGCAAGTATATCATGTTTCATAAATATTTTTTTGCCAAGATTACGATCTTAAATGAATACTTTAAAGTTGATTAATGATCAATTTTAATTGTTTAGTATATTTTTTATTAAGAATTTTTAAGTCCCAACGGGACATCTGACTTGGAACTTTAGGAATCCCTTGCCAATTTTTGGAGTCCTCGGGGACCGCAGGGACTGCGTTAGTGTCGAACACTGTTGTTACACAGATTATATTATTTGAAAACTTTTCATTATCAATTCCAGCAGAGTCTTTTTCAATAGAATTCTATGTAAAAGACCCTAATATTGGGGACATAAAGATGAGATTTTGATGTTGGTCAGCCAACAGTATATAGCCAGGTCAGACTGCACTGATGTATATGCGTCTCAGGTTACTATACATTTAGGTTCTCATTGGGCCGCTGTACAGTGACCTACTTTTAGCACAAAATTATTATCTTTAGCTAATACTTTATTATTATACACCAGAACTTCCATAAGTTTCAAACTTTGGAACAAAATGTCTGACATTTGAAGTCACATTATATAGGTAAAGAAGGAAAAGCATTATATTTTGGAAGTCACAAGCCAGAATCTAGGAGTAAATGCCTCCCAAACTTTCATTAATGGAAGCCCTGATACACTTTATCATCTGCTATATAAATATATATCGGATCATGTATCCCACTTGCGAACAACATACATATATAACTCCTTCATGGTTTATTGTTATTGTTATGTCTGATACTAAATACTATCAATGTAATTATTTATTGTATACCAGACCTTCCATTATTCATGTTAAAATTTATTTTCATTATATTGGACTATAAATTGTAAACTTAC
>NW_026858829.1:0-23444 GCF_026571515.1 Ruditapes philippinarum
GATCAGGAGTACTTCAAACCAGGACATAGACACAGCAAGAAAAATAGTAACATCTCTAATGTCATAAATAAGTTTTAAAATTTTAAGCTGATTTTAAGGTTTAATAATAATTATAATAATAATAAAATCCTAAATCATATCAAACTTAATATAAAACCTTTGATATTGTTATTTTAAAAATATAGTATTAATGTTCTTATGAGATATATCATAATAACATTTTAAATGGGGACATTTTATTTTAAGCAGGGGGAGAAAGTCGAATGTTATTAAAGTACATTGTATCAAGTACATAGTACTTTAAGTATATTATTCTTTATGTACATTGTCCATTACGCGTTTAATCCATTGTCCGCAATGTTAAATTGTCTTAAGGAAGTTAAAAGTTAAAGTATGTTATTCTTTAAAGTGCACTGTTCTTTAAGAAGATTGTTCTTTAAGTACATTGTCTTTAAAGTACAAACATTTTTTTGATTAAAGGGAGTTGATCATATAAAGAATCATATTGTGTTTGGTATATTCACAATACATGTTTGTTATAGTTAGTTATAAATCTATGACTATCATAGATTTTAGTTAGTTAGTTGAAGTAGAGATATTTTGACGAGACAATGACGGGACGTCATTTAAGACGGGGCGGAAATGTGTAACCAAGTGCTATTTTTAAGGTTTTTGCTATTTTCCAAGAAAGGTAACTCTGTCGGCCTTGTTTGATTTTAATCTTTACTTTTGTGTGATTATGTCCCCTTGACCACATTTGCTATTTGCTCAACCATAACGTTTCCCTCCTAAAGTTAGGGTCACTTGAGGTCATTCTTTGTGTTAAAGAAGTTGTTGGTCATTGTGACATGTAGATGTGTTGGTTTAATATTATTGATAAGGATTTGGATTGAGGAATTGGTATTTGTATGTTTTATTCATTTGTTCTTAAAAGTTCTAATGTCAACTAAATGAAGACTTATAGTAATTAAATACAGTTGTGGATTTGATAAAAGTTATTTTGATAAATTTGTATTGTTCTTGAGTGTTAGAATTCAAGATGGCAGCATATGTTCTTATCTTATAGTTATTCATAGAAATCACTGTTTCTATTTGTATTGCACTGATGTTTGTAAATTACAGTTTACAGCATAATTAACAGCACGGTGAGACAGGTGTGAGACAGGTGTGATATAGAAGGAGTTTGATCCACAATCGGTATGTTATATTATGTTTATATGTAATTGGTTATATATTTTGTAAATATGTGAATGTTTTAAAGGAAATGATACATTGCATATTATTTTATAAATAACTGGTTAAGTGGTCACTAGATACAAGTTCAATAGGATGTTTACATATTCAGTTATCTATTTTGTGTATGAATGATCACATTTAGTAAAGGTAAACATTCTTAGTATATTTATATGGACTGATCTGTTAATATAATGGATTTATTATATTTAAAGATAATATGTATATGTTTGTATCATATATTTCATGAATATATGGAATGCTTAATGTGTATATTTTCAGGGCTCGTTGCTATATGCTACATGCTATTATGATGATATATGATGCTATGTGATGCTAATTGTTAGTACTATATGTGTGCTATGAAATGTTGATCTGATGGACTATATATATTGGTGTCTACTACAAATTAAACAAGAACCAGCAACCCTCAAGTTTTGTTTTGAATTAACCCATAGGGAAAAGACAACTGGGTCACAGTTATGAAATCTATTAATAGTAACAAATTGCTGAAACTTATTTTTAGCTCGACTATTCGATAAGAATAAGTAGAGCTATTGCAGTCACCCGAGCGTCGGCGTCGGCGTCGGCGTAACCACTTATGTTAAAGTTTTTGTAATAGTTCAAATATTTTCAAAGTCCATTGACATATGGCTTTGAAACTTTGCACACTTGTTCACCATCATGACCCCAACCTGTAGACAGGAGGAGGTAACTCTATCAAGCATTTTGACAGAATTATGCCCCTTTTTCGACTTAGAATTAATGTTAAAGTTTTTGTAATAGTTCAAATATTTTCAAAGCCCATTGACATATGGCTTTGAAACTTTGCACACTTGTTCACCATCATGACCCCAACCTGTAGACAGGAGGAGGTAACTCTATCAAGCATTTTGACAGAATTATGCCCCTTTTTCGACTTAGAATTTACGTTAAAGTTTTTGTAATAGTTCAAATATTTTCAAAGTCCATAGACATATGGCTTTGAAACTTTGCACACTTGTTCACCATCATGACCCTAACCTGTAGACAGGAGGAGGTAACTCTATCAAGCATTTTGACAGAATTGTGCCCCTTTTTCGACTTAGATTTTATGTTAAAGTTTTTGTAATAGTTCAAATATTTTCAAAGTCCATAGACATATGGCTTTGAAACTTTGCACACTTGTTCACCATCATGACCCCAACCTGTAAACAGGAGGAGGTAACTCTATCAAGCATTTTGACAGAATTATGCCCCTTTTTCGACTTAGAATTTATGTTAAAGTTTTTGAAATAGTTCAAATATTTTCAAAGTCCATAGACATATGGCTTTGAAACTTTGCACACTTGTTCACCATCATGACCCAAACCTGTAGACAGGAGGAGGTAACTCTATCAAGCATTTTGACAGAATTATGCCCCTTTTTCGACTTAGAATTTACGTTAAAGTTTTTGTAATAGTTCAAATATTTTCAAAGTTCATAGACATATGGCTTTGAAACTTTGCACACTTGTTCACCATCATGACCCCAACCTGTAGACAGGAGGAGGTAACTCTATCAAGCATTTTGACAGAATTATGCCCCTTTTTGGACTTAGAATATATGTTAAAGTTTTTGTAATAGTTCAAATATTTTCAGAGTCCATTGACATATGGCTTTGAAACTTTGCACACTTGTTCACCATCATGACCCCAACCTGTAAACAGGAGGAGGTAACTGTATCAAGCATTTTTTTTACTATCAAGCACTAAGAATAGTCGAGCGTTGCTGTCCTACCGACAGCTCTTGTTTATGAAACAGCTTAGTTTTTTATATCATTAGAAAGGTCATTTTACTCATATTTTAAAAATTAAAAAATAAATTTACAAAACGCTTTCATTTTTTCTTGGTAAAGAGTTAAACTTGGTGCTAGAAAACTATTGAAATAACAGTTAAAAAATAGCTGAGCATTCTTTTTTAAAAGCAAAAAATGAAAATCCGCTTACATTTCAAAAATATGAATGTAAAAAACTTTCAAATGATATAAGAATCTAAAAAATCGATCCACAAATAAAAAAGTTATTAGAATTTAAAAATTCTAGTGCTATATAATGCATATAAATATTGGTTCTTCTTGCCAACCGGCAAATCTGCTAAATTCTGGTATAGGCAAGTTGACTGATGACATCACAAGCACCTGCTATGTAAGCGGATTTTCATTATTTCTTTTTAAGAAAATGATTAAATAGGACTACCATTTTATGAATAATTCCGAGCAAAAAAAGTAAACACACAAGTTTACGCAGAAAATATCTCTATTTATCGAATATTTTAATTTTGTAGATTTTCAGTATAAACAATTTATTGTTTGTATAATTTGAGATACATATTAAATAAACATTGATAATTTTCAAACACATCATTCAAGTTTTTCCACCTTAAACGGTAAAATAATTATAGAAATTTAGAAATATCACGTAATAGTTTTTTGTTCTTAATTAGGTGTCACTCTGACTATTTCCGTAACGTACCGGCAAACGGTATTTAGCCAGGTTTTCGAAAAGGTCAATTAACCAATCATGTACGGTTTACAGATCACATGCTCCTCCATGTACCGAAAACAGGTAACGTGCTCCTCCATGCCTCAAATGTAAAACGCGTACCAATATCCTGCGGTCTCCAGACCGCAGGGAACAAAAACCGAAGAGACGGAAAAGGTTATTGCATTTGAAAATGTTCGCATCGCGAAATCCTCCAGTTCGCTATTCATCACAGGCGCTAGTCACATAATCAAATATTTTACATAATCGGTCTATATATGTATATAAAGATATCTTTATATACATATATAGACCGATTATGTAAAATATTTGATTATGTGACTAGCGCCTGTGCTATTCATTGTACATTTCGCGACATTTCATTTTTAATTAATAATAATCAAGCACCCTCATTCCGATCGGAATGATCGGCTTTTATTATGACCGACTAAAAGGCTCGAGAAGTTGCTGTCGCCCTTTCACAAAATCTGATTTCATTCCATAAAGGGGCGCCGCGCTTCGGCGCGGACGCCAATCAGTCCACAGTTATTTGTTATTTGCCTTTCGTTAACAATAAGGAAGTAAAACCGCATAAAAGAGTGCCTGTGTTTAATGCCAGATATAAATGAATAATTGAATGAAAGAGATAGAAAAAGGACATTTTCTGACAGAATTTATTTCAAATAGTGGGTAAATGCCAATTTTGATCCAGATTTTATGTGAGTAAGTATTTTTTTAGTGTTTTTCTACATGACAGAACTCACATGGTTCCGGCTAATTACTGAAAACTGTCAGACTGATGTATTTTGGACTGAAATGCTGTGAAAAAATGATACATGACCCCTAGTTTGCTATAGCTGGAATTATTTATCTTGGATGAAACTATAAGCACAAGTGACTTTGATTTGATTGGAGGGTTAGTAAAATTGCCACAGGGTTTAATGTTTATTTATATATAGACCATATCGCTCATTCTCAATAAAACACAGCATTTGATGTTCCACTGGGTAGCTCTTATACGAAGGTTTTTTTTAGGTCAAAATGTCGTTAGAAAGGTGACTGCCACTTTGTCTAATAGGGACACTCTCAGTTTTACATTTCTATTTGTTATTTTTCTTTTACAAGTACCATTAATGCCCTAAAATGTAACATACGTTACTGTCGCCACCTAGAATTTTTAACCAGGTTTTCCGAAGGAAAAAACTGGTTATTAGATTGAGGTATGTCGGCGGGCGGATGGGCGGACGGGCGGGCGGGCGTTAACAATTTCTGCTGTGCGCAACTCCTCCTACATTTCTCAACGGATTTTGACCAAACTTTCACAGAAGCTTTGTCATCAAGTGCCCTGGCGCATATTGTCGGGGTTTTGCCATTGGATAATATTTGACCTAATTATGGCCCTTTGTTGTTTTTTCTTATATAGAATATATAGTGAACAATTTCTTCTGTGCGCAACTCCTCCATCATTTCTCAACGGATTTTGACCAAACTTTCACAGAAGCTTTGTCATCAAGTGCCCTGGCACATATTGTCGGGGTTTTGCGATTGGATAATATTTGACCTAATTATGGCCCTTTGTTGTTTTTTCTTATATAGAATATATAGCGAACAATTTCTTCTGTGCGCAACTCCTCCTATATTTTTCTACGGATTTTGACCAAACTTTTACAGAAGTTTGTCATCAAGTGCCCTGGCACGTATTGTCCGGGTTTTGCCATTGGATAATATTTGACCTAATTATGGCCCTTTGTTTTTTTTTCTTATAAAGAATATATAGTGAACAATTTCTTCTGTACGCAACTCCTCCTACATTTCTCAACGGATTTTGACCAAACTTTCACAGAAGCTTTGTTATCAAGTGCCCTGGCACATATTGTCGGGGTTTTGTGATTGGATAATATTTGATGTAATTATGGCCCTTTGTTTTTTTCCTTATACAGAATATATAGTGAACAAATTCTTCTGTGCTGAACTAGTCCTACATTTCTCAACGGATTTTGTTCAAACTTTCACAGAAGCTTTGTTATCAAGTGCCCTGGTGCATATTGTCAGGGTTTTGTGATTGGATAATATTTGACCTAATTATCCCCCTTTGTTTTTTTTCCTTATACAGAATTATCAATATATGGTGAACAAATTCTTCTGTGCTGAACTAGTCCTACATTTCTCAAAGGATTTTGTTCAAACTTTCACAGAAGCTTTGTCATCATGTGCCCTGGCGCATATTGTAGAGGTTTTGTGATTGGATAATTTTTGACCTAATTATGGCCCTTTGTTTTTTTTCCTTATACAGAATACATTTTTTCCTTATACAGAATATACAGTGAACACTTCTTCTGTGGCAATTCCTCCTACATTATTCATGTTTTACATTGCACATAGTTACATTGTTTATTGCTTGCATTTGTATTACAAATACAACATATTTATCTACAATGGAGATAATTGAAAACCTGGTTTCGTGGCATTGCCATGTTTCTTGTTAACTTTGAAATTGTGTTTCAGAAAAATAAGTTCCAGAATAAACGAAACATGTGCAATTAGTCATTGCTGTGTGTATATGAAGTTTGATTATTTGTAAAAATTATATTTGACTGTTAAAATCTCATTGATATAATGGATGATCAAATGTCGCCAAATGCATATAAATAAATAGTGACAAACCTAAAACAATAAGAAGTGAAACCGAAATTACATAATTGAATCGATGCATGCTTAATAATACAGCATATATATAATTATAAGTAAAAATAAGCTTGCAACCTCTCAAATATCATTCTATTTTCGGAAATTTTCATTTTTTATACAAATCTTTTCAACAGCATTTTAAAAAGAAACATACGTTACCATTATTTAAGAGCCAATTCATTCAAAGAAGAATCCAAAACAAGAAAGAAAATTAACATGTGTGTAACTCTGATATATTAATCACAAATTATGGCGGGTTAAACGGTATTGCGTCATTTTTAACCCACTTTCAATGTAAAAATGAAACATACGTTACAGAAACATACGTTATCAACTTTTTAAAGTAAGTTAACAAAAGGGAAATTGAAGTCAGAAAGCACGTATAACAGCAACATTAACTTCTATTTTACATTAGTAAGTAAATTTTGTTCACTTTGGTCGAGTTTTAACTTGTTTAAGTAACCACAGTGAAACAAACGTTACTTTTATCAAACAGACTTTATATTGTTTACTCATGCATATATAAAAACATAAAATCGCATTTTCATGACAATAGAATGATATACATTTGATTCCTAAATTAAAAAGTCGTTTTTACATGTAAGTTTCAATTCCGTGATAAAGTTCATAAATAATTAAGCGAGTGTGAAACAAACGTTACTCCAACTTACAATTCAACATTTTTTTTAAAATTTAAGATAAAGTTGGGATAAGCAACAACAACAACAACAACAACAACAACAACAATACATTTTATTGATTTGACCAGTTACAGATCATCATTATACAAATTCCTTTGACATACATGTATACGTGAAAGTAGAAGTGTAAAATAAAAAAAAATATATAAAAAGAAAAAGAAATATTGATTATTGTCGCTCCACGAGTGTTAAATGGAGGTTGAAAATTGTATAAATAAATTCCTGCCATCATACAGTACATACAGAATTGCAATAATATCATATATTTAATTAAGTTTGCTTTTTATTTAAGTTGTATAGTTAAAGAGTTTACAATAGATTGTTATAATTCTGCAAGAATATATTGAAATACAAAAACGAAAATATATTTAACAAAAACTTAGTAAAATATACTGCATTGTATCACCAATTAACTAGAGTCTTGCGCAATGCAAAAGCTTCATAATTATATAAATTTACCAAGATTTAGCAGTGTATGCCTATTAGAAGATTGCATCAATTTAACAAACTTATGAACACTTGGTCTATTATAAAAATATGGTTTAATGAAACGTTTTCTAAAGTGTAAATAAATCGGACATATTAACACAAAATGGTATTCGTCCTCTACATCATTTTTATCACATAATAGACATAAACGCTGGTTTCTATCCACACGATTTCTGCCATGCCGACCAACTTCAATATTCAGCTGATGAGACGAAAGGCGTAATCGAGATAGAACAGTTCTAAACTTACTAGGAAGAATATCCAAATACATTTCAAAATCGACTGATCTTTTAAACTCTTTATATAAAAACAAAGAGCCGCTCAATGCAATTTGGTTACACCAAGATTGTTTAAAAATATCAAGCACCCTTTCTTTAAACAACAGACGAAATGTTTTAAGATTTACACAATCTGGATTGTGAAACACATGTGAAAACCCATGACTGTCTAGTAACTTTTTAACATTTACAAGCCAATTAGTTTTACCTTTATTTAGTTGATTCACCATGTCTGCATAAATGTAATTTGTAATAATGTTTTTACTTTGCACAAGATTGCACCAAAACTTAATAATACGACAATACCGATTAACAAAAATTGGATAGCATCCTAGTTCGCTATAAATAGCTAGTTTACTAGTAGATGTCTTCACATTTAAGACACGCCTACAAAAATTGAGATGGACTTTCTCAATATTATAAAAAGTACCATAGCCCCAAACTTCGCAAGCATAGTTAATGATCGATCCTACAAAAGCGTCAAACAGTTGACATTGAATTGAAGGCGCGATAGTAAAATTCTTTAAATTAATCAGCAGTACATTTAAAGCCTTTAAGCCTTTACCAATAAGTGTATCTTGGTTTACTTTAAAAGAGCCGTTGTAAGAAAACACTGTGCCAAGGTAATTAAAATTACCGACAACTTCAAGAGAGGAGTTCGCGTAATGCCAGTGCTCGTCAGGTCTTATATTACCTCGCTTACGGAAAACCACAACCTTAGTTTTTTCAGTATTGACAATAAGTCCCCAGCGATCACAATATAATTTTAACAAGTCAAGCTTGCATTGAAGATCAACGGGAGTATTACCAAAAAGCACCATGTCATCAGCAAACAACATAATGACTAACAGGATTTCATCAATATTTAAACCACACGACGGGTCATCATTCAGAAAAAGTTCAAGATCTTCTAAAAATAGAGAAAATAAAACAGGGGAGAGAACCTCGCCTTGCTTTAGACCGACCACGCATTCAAAATAATCAGAGAAAGAGTTACATCCCTTGATACATGTTTTGATTATCCTAAGTAATTTGCCATTGATTCCTAGTTTATATAGTTTATACCACAAATTACTATGATTAACACTATCAAAAGCCTTCTTTAAATCGATAAAACCACAATATAATCTACCTTTATCATTCAAAACTTTATTTACAACAGCATTCAATATAAAAATTGCGTCGACAGTTGATCTTCCAGACATAAAACCGAACTGCGCATCACTGACTATGTTATTATCATTTATCCATACGCTTAAACGCTTGTTTACTACGCTCGTAAAGATTTTAGAAAAACAGCTTACTAGAGTGATTCCTCTGTAATTGTTTACGTCAGAAGGATCATTTTTCTTAAATAACGGTACTAAAATACCCTTTGTCCATTGTGCAGGGAAATGACCAGTATTTAATATTGCATTAAAAATATCGACCAGATAACACTTCAAAATATCAACAGTTTGTATAAAATACTCATTTATTAAGTTGTCACCCGCACACGATTTGTTAGTTTTTGACCCGCGAATTGCAAACTCAACTTCAGCAACTGTAATAGGACAATCCAGTTCAGCGAAAGTACAAGACGTATATCGTTAAAATCGTGATCATTACAGAATGTATCAGATTCTAGATCATTCTCAGATACAAGATCTTCCTGCAAAGACGAAAAATAGTTTAAAAAATCATCCAAATCGATAGAACGTGCAGGATTATTTTTCTTTTTGTTAAACAAGCGCCAGAAGTCTTTGGGCTTAGAAGAACGTAAATTTACAATTTGACGACATTTCGCTGCTTCGAACGCACGCTTTTTCTTTCGAATAAGTCGTTTATAAATTGTTTTTTTCGTACACATATCATGACGTGTTTCTACACATTTTACCCGATAAAAATTGTTTAATGCGTTTATATAAGCATTGCGCGCATTGCGGCAGTCCTGGTCAAACCAGTCTGCTTGTTTACAAAGTGGGTTATGGTCACTATAACTGTAGGGATGTTGTACACGATTAATAGTTTTACTAAATAACGGATCAGCGATTTCTCGCATAATTGACGTAAAATTGACAATGCTAGCGTCTATAGTACTAGGATTATTATTGTCAATATCATTGACAACCCGATTAAAATCCGGCAGTTTTCCTATAATACCTCTACGGAAATTTTCCGTTAGATCAGGGTTCCACTTAACATGGGTTCTCTTAATATGCACATCGTCAATTACATCTATTGCTGTTTTACATAAAATGTTAAATGATAACTTGGCATGATCTGACCATTTACACAATACATGTCACTATTATACAATAACAAATAGTCAATAACACTTGAACCTGTATGACAAGTAAATGTAAAATCATTACTATTATATAATCGACCGTTAGCAATCCGCAAGCACGTAGATTTACATAGCTCAATTAATTTTAAACCAAACATATTACAAACGTTATCAACGGAGTCACGTGACAAGGGAATATCAGGTAAATAGTTGTCACCGTCAATAAAATCAATGTTACGATCACATACAATATAATCTGCACGAGCGCCCGTGCGTGAGTTCCAATCACCAAATAATAAACACTTTGCCCTGTGAGTGAAAATCATTAATATCAGTTTGCAATAATGTGAAAAAGTCGACATCTAATAAATTATACATGGGAGAATTTTCTGGCCATAAATAAATACCAGAAACAAAAATGTCACTGTCCAACTGAAAGAACGAGTAATCCAATTTTAGCCATATAATACTGTCAAAATGATTTCTCACGATCGACACGCCATTTACTATTGTATTTCTAATATAGAGTGCAACACCCCCGCTGCATCGTCTGGCCCGCCTGTTCTGATATTTGCGAAATAAATTAAAACAAGTATATCCATCAATGTCAAATTTGGAAGAGCTATCAGCCCAGGTTTCATATAGGAAAAAAATGTCATGTTCACACAAGTAACTTATAAAATTGGTATCTTCAAGTTTAATTTTGGTTAACCCGTGCACGTTCCATGAAGCAATTTTAAGTTCAGCCTCCGCGCAGTACTATTGGTTTCCATCACGCACTGGGTGGCCGTTTATGTATAACGTGTCGTAGCTAAGCCAGGCACGTTTGCCGTCACGTAACGCCTGCTTTAATTTTGGAAGATGAGATCTACGGCGATCAGCAATTTCCTTGGGAAACTGTTCAAAGACAAAAAATTCAGTGCCCTTTAACTTGCCCTTGCTGCGACGCACTATCTCTCTATCCTTAAACGAAGTAAATTTGGCGACAATATTTCTTGGCTTGTTGTGTACCCCCGACGTTTTATTGCCCGTTCTGTGTACCCGTTCCAGGCCAATGCTGTCCACAGTATCTTGCGCCAGCTTTAATTTATCTACCATGAACTGACGTGCGATTATCTCGCAATCTTCCGGTTTCTCGTGCTCGGACTCTTGTATATTTGAGAATACTAAATTATTTCTCATTGACTGAGATTGTACATATAACAAATTGTCCTCAATATTGACCTTGTCTGACTGCAGTTTTGATATTTCACATTGCGCTTGATTAAGAGAGAATTGAAGGCTTTCAACTTCGTCGGTCAATTTGGTTGCCTTTTCTTGTATATTATTATTGTTATCATAAACTAATGACCACAGTTTCTTAAGATCAGACTCAAAGTTTGTGACTTTTTTTCTAAAGAATCGAGAGTACTGAGACGCTTATCTATAGCCATGATTCGCTTGTCCATCCCTTTTAGATAGTTGAGTATATCTGTACTGGAGGGTGGGGTAGGGCTGGACGTGTTGTCATCATGTACCTGATTATCCGCCATGTTTAAGTGTTGTATACTATTGTCTGATTCTGCCAAGAATACACTATCATTTAAGGTAACATCTTCGAAGAGAATATTATTGACTGAATGCAAAGTGTCACTTACGCTAAGACTAAGTCCGCCATTGTTTACTTTCGCCGGGCGGTCATCGCTACCTCCACTACCTCCACTATTTCGTTTCCGTTTGTTTGGTTTTTTCGACTTTCCCATTAAAAATTATCAAACAAGTCCTAGCACAATCCACCAAGGAACACATGGAATCATAACAAATCACAGAAAGAACTTTCAAAAAAGCATTTTTATGGTATTTTTCAATAAATTTTCCAAGGCGAAAAAAACGCGCCTACACTTCTATCGATCACGTGAAGAACAAGCATGCCTGTTAGTAACGGTTACCTTGTATTAGATGTAAGAAGATACAAAATTGTTTTTACAAAGGAAAGATATGTTAATAATATGTCGATGTACCAGCAGAAATGTTAAAAATATATTACAAGATATTGATGTTCTCAGCAACAACTAATTCGTTTCTGCAAATAGCTTACTGGCCGTATTTCATTCTATATATAATAATGTTAAAATAATATCCATAAATATAAATTATTTTACAAAAAATAAAATTGTTTTCTCAACTTTTACTTGCATTTGAATAAAATGAAACAAACGTGACATCCTATATGGGGATAAATATAGAATTGCTTAGCAATAAATTTTCCAAATATAAAGAATGTTTTGAAAAACAATTGCTAATACAACATTTGTGTATGCATTCGACCTCTCATATATTATTTATGATATATATCCTTTGAATGAAGACATAAAATAATCATTGCCAAAATTGACTATTTTTTACTTTATACGAATGTTTAACTTTGAAGAAATTGACTGAAAATTAGCAAGGTACCCAACTTCCTTGAATTTTCCTGTGTTAGAAAGTCCCTCTAGATAGAAAATTTACAGATTTTGATATATTTTACAGACATTTGTTATTAATATGCAACCAATATGTTACATTATTAGATCTGAAATCTACGTTACCGAAGAAATACAGTGTCATTACCGAAATAAATGCCATCCTGTTATATCATAGTTTCTTGTTCAAAATATTTCTGGCAAACTTTCAAAATACCCTAAACTTTTACTTCAGCGATAAAAAATGACACAATGACAACATCGAATTTTTAATATTTTTCAACCTACATCGAATTTTTAATATTTTTTCAACAAATGCTTTATTTTATTGAGAATGGGCGATATAGTGAAATTAATTGTGGTCTGAGGCCAGCATGATGGGAACGCACTTCTTTTAAGATGGCGACTTGAACGCGGATTCGAAGTGATTAGACAAAACAATTGTAAAATGTAATTGTACAGCGAAAAACTATTCTCAATTTAAACGCCCTTGTGGTATTTACTACAAATATAATGTTTAAATTATTTAATTGTTCGTTTATTGTTATTCGTTCATTAATACCCTAATTATTCATGATTTGTGACTTATTTTTAGAGCAACAAAAAAATGAAAAATAAAAACACGATGGCTTCATCATCAGCTAATTGTACTCCAGTAAAGGTTGTAAGGCATTGTTTGACAAGCTCAAGGACACTTAAGAAACCTTAGAAATGTCCCATCCTAGTACACTAGCCCTGAAATACTTTTTGTTACAAATGTAATGCATAGACACAACAACTTGGCTCACAGAAAAATTATAGTCAAGGGTGCATAGAAAAACCGGAAAGCACCGGATAGCACCGAAAAGCCGGAAAGCACTCAAATTTCTCATAAAAACATATGAAAACGTTAATTAATCGGTTTGAAAGTGTTACCAATCGATTTATTAGATTAAAATCTTTCAGACAAGTCATTTTTATATTTATATATTGATAATTATTTCGAGTATTTAGGAAAATAGATATATCGAGTGCTTTCCGGTCCTGTAAAGATACATGTACATTACCGGATAGCAATATTGTTTATAAAAGTTATACATGAAAATTTTATTTTATTGGTTTGAAAGTGTTACCAATCGATTTATTAGATCAAAATCTTACAGACAAGTCATTTTTATAAAAATATATTGATAATTATTACGAGTATTTAGGAAAATAGATATATCGTGTGCTTTCCGGTCCTGCTAAGATACATGTACATTACCGGATAGCAATATTGTTTATAAAAGTTATACATGGATACTTCATTTTATTGGTTTGAAAATGTTACCAATCGATATATTATATCAAAATTTTTCAGACAACATGTTTTTATAATTATAATATGATTATTATAACGATTATTTAGGAAAATAAATTTCTACGCATAAAAACATGTTTTTATAATTATAATATGATTATTATAACGATTATTTAGGAAAATAGATATATCGAGTGCTTTCCGGTCCTGTGAAGTTACAAATACATTACCGAATAGCAATTTAATTTCTCATACAACCACATAAGATCTTTGTTTTATTGTATTGTAAATATTACCAATCGATAATGATACAGTATTATTTCATGTCTTATTCTAAATTCTATGATTATTTAAAAGATTTATGAATGTTAAATAAATTGATAATGCTTTCCGGTTTTGTTAAGTATATGTACCGAATAGCACTCGAATTTTCCATAAAAAAACGTACAACCTTCATTGTATTGAATTGAAAACGTTATTAAGAGATTTATTAGGAAAAAATCTCCCAGACATTATTATTTTATAATTAATATTACGAATAAAAAAGTTTAAAATAGATATTAAAATAGATATATCGAGTGCTTTCCGGTCCTGCACATTCCATTATTGCTTTCCGGTCCTGTGAAGTAATAGTAATACATCACCGAAAAGCACTGGTCCTCTTACTTCAGACATACCGATGGTATATAAATATTTAAAATGTATGTACCTTGTCTAATATATTAATATATTTATTTGTTGTAGGCTAGATCTATATGGAAGACAAGAGGATTCAAAATAGCAGGAAGAGAAGAACAATAATTGTTTCAGTGATGTTTTTTTATTTTTGACAATAAACAGTGCAATAAATAAGAAATAAACGAAACTAATTACTAAGAACAAAATAAACAGATATAAAACAGAACTTAGCAAACATATATACATACATAATTGAAAAATAAGTATGATATTGAAATCAATCAAGGCACACTTCACGCCTCGTTTATTACACGGGCACACGCTGATTGAACGGACACACGCTGATTTAATTATCACATTTCAAGAGGTGTTAATAATACACAATAACTGGATTTATTTAACTGATTGATTATTTGAGGTATTATATATGATATTGAAATGTCATTTAAACTTATAATTTAATTATATTTACAAACAGTGATGTTTTAAAAACAAAATCAACAAATAACTATCTCATTATTGTATAAAATCTTTAAAATCTTTGAAAACTGGTGTAGGAGTACAACTCACTAAATCAACTCTAGAAAAAAAGCAAGCGTTAAATCATATTATGCGGAGAGAAAAAACAGCCGGAAATAAGATCAAGTGGATCGGTGATAGACTTTTTGTTCAACATAAAGACAGTGAGGAATTTAAGCAAATTACAAACTAGGGATGTCGAGAGGAGCTAAAGTGTATCTCATGGAATGTTAATGGCTTATTGAGAAAGATAACTGATGATGAATTTATTAAATACATAAATTCGTTTGACCTACTTTTCTTAAGCGAAACATGGATTAGTAAAACACATACATACAATATAGATATCGAAGGATATAGCAGTGTTCATATTTTTGGTAATAAAAGCATAGGAACTAAGAAAGGTCGATATAGTGGAGGACTCTCAATATATTTTCGTAATAAGTTAAAAAGTAAAATATCTGTTATTGAAAAGAACAATGATGGACTTATATGGCTTAAAATTTCTTATGATGTTTTTGATTTCAATGAAGATGTATTTTTATGCAATTTGTATATTCCGCCGAAAGGCTCACATATATTAAATCATAAAGAAGTAGATTTTTTTGAAGAAATTTAAAAAGGTATAGAAAAGTATAGTAAATTAGGAAAAGTCTATGTAATAGGAGACTTCAATTCAAGAACGTCCGATTTAAATGATATTTTAGAGTATGATAGATACCTTGATATTGATAATGATGATGATTTAATGGTTGAAATTAGTAATATACCAATACGTATAAATCAAGATAATTGTATTGATGATAATGGAAAAAATTTAATTTCTATGTGTAAAAGTACAGGATATATCATACTTATTGGTCGAATACATGGAGATCAAGGTAAAGGTGACTTTACCTTCTGCTCAGCACGTGGACTTAGTGTAACTGATTATCTTTTATCAAATTTTTTAATTATAGTTTTATTTCTGATTTTGATATTCTAGAATGGAATGAATTTTCGGATCATGCACCTTTATATTTTACCTTTAATAGAAAATGTCGTCTATTTAATGATCAGACATATAGCAGGGTTAAAGAAAATGTTACTGAAAACAAAATAATTTGGGATAATGACAAAGTAAAAGATTTTTTAGAACTTCTACTTGCAAATAAAACTGATATAGATTCCTGCGTTGGGGATAACTATACTGTTGAAACACAGACCGAGACACTTTCAAACTATTTGTATTCAAATGCTATGAAAATATTCGGAAGGATGTCCCTGTTTCGGAATATACAAATTTGGACACATAAAAAGTCGAAATGGTTTGATGAATCATGCTTCTTGGCTAAAAAAAGAATTTAAAATAGCTAGGAATTTATTTCTGAGAAATATAACTGATGAAAATAGAAAAAATTCACCAAAAGTAGAACTAAATACAATCTAATAAAGAAAAAAGCAAAAAACAAATTTTAAAATTAATGAAGCGAAACGTTTAGAAGAAATTGCAAAAACACAACCGCGTACATTCTGGAAGTCAATAAAAAAATGCTATAAAAGTAAAAACAGCCGTGAAGAAAAAATAGAAATAGATGAACTTTACGATCACTTTAATAATCTTTTTGGGGAAATACCTGAAACTAATGATCAAGAATCAGAATTTAGACAAGAAACCAATATTTATGACAATTTAGATAAAGATATTACCGAGAGTGAAATTCGGAACGCAGTATATGGACAAAAAAGTTTTAAGGCATGTGGTCCCGATTCTATATCCGCAGAAATTATTAAGTCGTCGTATGATATCATTTCTCCATACTTACTTAATATATTTAATAGATTATTCTTAAATTCTGATTACCCTGAAGCTTGGGGAGATGGATATATTATACCAATATTTAAAGGCGGAGACGAAACTGACGCAAAAAAACTATCATGGTGTAACTTTAAATAATACAAGATATGTTTGTAAAACATGTATGCCCCCTATCAGCAGCCAATTAGTCATGTGATAAGGTTATTATGCATGACTTCTGACCCAGTGATCAAACAATTAATAAGGGTTATAAAGTATCTACTGGTCATGACCTTGACCTTTGACCTCTTGACCCAAAACTCAATAGGGGTCATCTGCTGGTCATGACCAATCATCATACAGAGTTTGAAGTTCCTAGGCCTAGGCGTTTTTAGTAAATTGATCAGAAACCGTTTTTACCTACAAGGTCAATGTGACCTTGACCTTTGACCCCTTGACCCCAAAATCAATAGGGGTCATCTGCTGGTCATGACCAATCACCATGCCTAGGTTGAAGTTCCTAGGCCTAAGGGTTCTCTTATTATTTATCGGAAACCATTTTAACATACAAGGTCAATGTGACCTTGACCTTTGACCACATAATCAATAGGGGTCATCTGCTGGTCATGACCAATCACCATGCCAAGTTTGAAGTTCCTAGGCCGAAGCATTCTTTAGTTATTGATCAGAAACCGTTTTTACTTACAAGGTCATTGTGACCTTGACCTTTGACCCTTTAATCCCAAAATCAATAGGAGTAATCTGCTGGTCATGACAAATCACCATAACAAGTTTGAAGTTCCTAGGCCTAAGTGTTCTTGAGTTATTGATCAGAAACCGTTTTTACTTAAAAGGTCAATGTGACCTTGACCTTTGACCCCTTCACCTAAAACTCAATAGGGGTCATCTGCTGATCATGACCAATCATCACACAAAGGTTGAAGTTCCTAGGCCTAAGCGTTTTTAGTTAATTGATCGGAAACCGTTTTTACCCACAAGGTCAATGTGACCTTGACCGTTGACCCCTTGACCTCAAAATCAATAGGTCATCTGCTGGTCATGACCAATCACCATACCAAGTTTGAAGTTCCTAGGCATAAGGGTTCTTTAGTTATTGATCGGAAAGCATTTTTACCTACAAGGTCAATGTGACCTTGCCCTTTAACCCCTTAACCCCAAAATCAATAGGGGTCATCTGCTGGTCATGACCAATCACCATGCCAAGTTTGAAGTTCCTAGGCCTAAGGGTTCTTTAGTTATTAATCGGAAACCGTTTTAACCTTAGAGGTCAATGTGACCTTGACCTTTGACTCCTTGACCCCAAAATCAATAGGGGTCATCTACTGATCATGACCAATCACCATCTCAAGATTGAAGTCCCTAGGCCTAAGGGTTCTTTCATTATTGATCGGAAACCGTTTTTACCTACAAGGTCAATGTGACCTTGACCTTTGACCCCTTAACCCCAAAATCAATAGGGGTCATCTGATTGGTCATAACCAATCACCATACCAAGTTTGAAGTTCCTAGGCCTTAAGGTTCTTTAGTTATTGATCGGAAACCGTTTTTACCTACAAGGTCAATGTGACCTTGACCTTTGACCCCTTGACCCCAAAATCAATAGGGGTCATCTACTGATCATGACCAATCACCATACCAAGTTTGAAGTTCCTAGGCCTTAAGGTTCTTTTGTTATTGATCGGAAACCGTTTTTGCTTTCAAGGTCAATGTGACCTTGACCTTTGACCCCTTGACCCCAAAATCAATAGGGGTCATCTACTGATCATGACCAATCACCATACCAAGTTTGAAGTTCCTAGGCCTTAAGGTTCTTTAGTTATTGATCGGAAACCGTTTTTGCTTACAAGGTCAATGTGACCTTGACCTTTGACCCCTTGACCCCAAAATCAATAGGGGTCATCTACTGATCATGACCAATCACCATACCAAGTTTGAAGTTCCTAGGCCTTAAGGTTCTTTAGTTATTGATCGGAAACCGTTTTTTCTTTCAAGGTCAATGTGACCTTGACCTTTGACCCCTTGACACCAAAATCAATAGGGGTCATCTACTGGTCATGACCAATCACTATACCAAGTTTGAAGTTCCTAGGCCTTAAGGTTCTTGAGTTATTGATCGGAAATGGTTTTTGCTTTCAAGGTCAATGTGACCTTGATCTTTGACCCCTTGACCCCAAAATCAATAGGGGTCATCTACTGGTCATGACCAATCACCATACCAAGTTTGAAGTTCCTAGGCCTTAAGGTTCTTTAGTTATTGATCGGAAACCGTTTTTGCTTACAAGGTCAATGTGACCTTGACCTTTGATCCCTTGACCCCAAAATCAATAGGGGTCATCTACTGATCATGACCAATCACCATACCAAGTTTGAAGTTCCTAGGCCTTAAGGTTCTTTAGTTATTGATCGGAAACCGTTTTTGCTTTCAAGGTCAATGTGACCTTGACCTTTGACCCCTTGACCCCAAAATCAATAGGGGTCATCTACTGGTCATGACCAATCACCATACCAAGTTTGAAGTTCCTAGGCCTTAAGGTTCTTGAGTTATTGATCGGAAATGGTTTTTGCTTTCAAGGTCAATGTGACCTTGACCTTTGACCCCTTGACCCCAAAATCAATAGGGGTCATCTACTGGTCATGACCAATCACCATACCAAGTTTGAAGTTCCTAGGCCTAAGGGTTCTTTAGTTATCACTCGGAAACCATTTGGTCTACGGACCGACGGACCGACGGACCGACAAGTGCAAAGCAATATACCCCCTTTTCTTCGAAATGGGGGCATAATAATAGCCAAAATATATTCTCAGGTACTTTTAAATAGGCTATTTAAATGGACTATACAATATGAGAAAATTGCTAATAATCAATTCGGATTTCAAAAAGGGAAAAGTACAGTCGGTTGTGTTTTCATTTTGCATTCTGTTATTTCAAAATTATTAAACTCTGGTAAAAAAGTATATAGTGTATTCATTGATTATGAAAAATGTTTTGATAAGATAAATAGATCATTTCTCTGGCAAAAGTTATTAAGTGAAAACGTTAGCACTAGAATGGTAAACGCAATAAAATCTATGTATAGAACTGTTCGATTACGTATAAGGTTTAATAATACAGTCAGGGGTGTAACTTAAACACGTTATCATTTTTATAACCCATAGCCGTTATAAAATTTTATCCGTTTACTAACAGAATCAACTTTGTAAATGTTTATTTTATTCGTATATGTTATCCGTTTACATCGAAAAGTGACTGTAAGTACACGTATTTTGTACAGTACCGATAAATCAACAGGTTAATGCATCTCATAGTCAGGTCACGGTCTAATTAATTTGAAATATGTGCTATTTTTAGCTCAAAAATGACCAATTTTTCTAATTTTGAGATCGCTGTTGCGCGAATCTCAAAATTTTCCTATTGTTCTGATAATTTTTTTATGAAAGTATAAACAATATGCTTTCACATGTCTGTCTTTGACTTGGTGAGCAAAGCTAATAAAGTTGTGCGCAGGGCATTTGAAAAAAGGTAATACAAAATCATTTCTAACTCTTTTGCGTTATTTCCGGAAAGTAGGGGAAGCAAGAAAAATAACTCTTGCTACCCTATCAGGCTTTATTCCCGATTGTCTACCATTTATACTACTTAACATACAGTCAAGTAATAAAATTCTTGTCTGCAATGTAATTATAAATTGTGGGTTTATAGTGAGTTAAACGATACTGAAATCAATACCAATATTTCATATACAGCTTAAATAATGTTAAATACATTGTTTTCGTGTAAGTTTGTAGACATGGCTTTTTAAACGTTTATTTTAAAACAAATTAATGTGTCTAAAAACCGTATTAAAAACTTATTTTTTGTAGAGGTATTTTTATCTTTTATTTCTAGACGGCAGCAACTAAGTAGTTTTATCCGTTGCACCAATATAGGTAAAAAGCAGCGTCCGTGGAAAAAAGTCTCCCACTGCTATAATTATTTATACATAAATATTTACTCCATATTTTAATGTAGTTGCGAATTTATATGCCATTAACTATATTTAGTAAAACCATTAGAGCTTCAAAACTATGACATTGTATCACCACGGCAAAATTTACAGGCTGTCAACCAGGTCTTATCCAAAATAAAGGAGGAATATAGGAATATTTTAGCAGGAAATATAGGAGTTTTTGGACCATTTGAGGCAAAAAAATAGGAGTTTTCAACTTAAATTGTTTAACTTACCAATGCTTATATAAATGTAAATTATTCTTACTTTTACACATGCTGTTTCTACAATAAAATGTCTACCGCATAAGTGAAGGAAACCATTAAGGGGGCTGTCCAGCACCTTCCGACATAAAATTAGGGTGAATTTTGCGGTAATATTTCAGAAATTTTAAGGCTAAAATTAGAAATTTTAGAGTACGTTATAGAAATTTTAGGGCTAAAATTTGCAATCTTATGACTAAATAAACTAAGGTCCATAAAGACCATGATGTGGGCTAACCTTTGCATATTTGACACAAAAGTAACTCACAAATAATGCTCTAGTTTAGTAATAGAGCAAAGGTGCTACCAGTGCGGACTCAATGGTCAACTGCCTCCCCTGCGGAAATGGTCATAGTCAAATCATGTTCAAACCATATTTTTTAAAATGGCTGAACATGTCAAAAAGAACATGTTCTACCTATGTTTTGAGAATGTTATAACCACAAGTGTCTAAAAGGAATTCTTATACAGTGAAATTCTTGCACAATGCAGCTTTTGAATCATAATTATGAAAAAAAGAAATTTTTTGTAAAAGTAGATAAAAAGTAAAAAGGCATTTGCCTTAGTACAGTCATTTGAATAAATGGGAAGCATCTATAATCAACACAAAGAATTTCACATCAAAAAAGTTCATCACACAGACCATTCAATTGCAGTTTATCTAGATCACATAATTGCAAAATGTGTGTACATTGTAATTGGAAATGAGCTTTATATTACTGAACTGCCAAATTATTTTGAGTGTGATTAATTATATGAGTCTGCCTTTCCTGAATTGCACCATATGAATGAAAGAACAAGAACTGAATGAAATTGATAACTTTGTGGCAAAATAAGCAATTTCTCCTACAAAGATACGAAAAGAATAAATAAGTATGAGGGAAAGAATTAATTTTTCAAAGTCTGTGTTAACCCATTCAGTACTTTACAATGTTGTTTTGATATTATGTAGATTTAAATAAAAGACTTGTGAGTAAACAAATTGTAAATTAATTTTTGACAACTATTTACACATGTTTTTAATTAAGATTGTGTTACAACAGCTTCATAATGATCATTTTCAAATATGATATGATACAAATGGACCACTTCAGAAATTTGGATAAAATGAACAAACATAAAATTCAAGATATCTGGAGTTGGCAAAACAGTGTCAAAATATTCAAGAATAAGTGGACCTCTTATGGTTATGATTTAAGTTTCAGAACAATGATATGGTAGTGTTTTTGCTGTTAACTGTCAACATGATTATCAACAACTGCTTTGATTATGAAATAGCAATGTTACTGACATAGTCAAAGTAACTTTTAGTTGAAACGAAACCATTTCAATGTCATCAATTTTGAGTTGGCAAATCATGGCCAATTCATTATTGACAATGTTCAAAACATGGTCGACTTTGATTTATGTTTACAGGGTTACAAGTTATAAGTATGTTTAGTACAAAAGATAAAAATAATTAGGAATTTCAGTGAAAAAAAAGGCATTTTTAGGAATTCCCTTCGAATTTTTCACTTTTTTAGGAATATTAGGGATGCTGGACAGCCTGCATTAGCTTTGAACCACAGCATCAGCAGAAAGTTACAGCAATGCATAACCATCATCTGAATGGTCACCTGAAATAAAGTTGACATACTGATGCACTGCTTTTCATGGTGACCATGCAGATGGCTATGTGGAGCACAGCAGCCTTGAGCATAGTAATGTGATGCTGATGCAGGCATACACAATCTCTTACCTGTAAAATACAAAAGGCCAAAAGCAGTACCAAAATTTAAATCTCTTTGAATTCCTCGGCAATATATTTCTAAAAAAATATAGGAAAAATATTCAAAATATAGGAGAATATAGGAAAAATAGGAGGTTTTTTAAAATATAGGATTCCGACCCAAAATATAGGAGTTTTATAGGAATATAGGAATTGGTTGACAGCCTGAATTTACGCAAAAAAAACTTTTATAAAAACAACGTCCAAATTGATAGATTAACACAGTCGCGGCACGTCTTCGTCCAGTGTGTATGTAATGATGAAGTTTTTTTACAACATGTACTAAATCAGCAAATGACAGCCAACGGCAGCACGTAATATTGGCCCACTATGTTTTAACGCGTATAAGTTATCATACTCTGCAAAAGCAATTGTTCTATTGAGAACAACAAATATTTACAGAACGAGTACTCAAACATTTTACACAATGTATTATACCATTCGACAAATATTTAATGTTTATAAAATTGTTTGAAAACTGTTTGAATGTCCGTAATAATACAGTGTGCAAAATATTTTAACGGTTCATTGTTCCATATTCACTAAATA
>NW_026858830.1:0-39750 GCF_026571515.1 Ruditapes philippinarum
ATTTTTTTTATCTTGTTTTAAACAAATTGGAAATATGAGAAAAAATGTTTAAAGTGCGAACTATAACTATAAAGAAATTGAAAACCTTTCAATTGGGTAATTTTGTGCTTTTTGTATTTTCTGATCGCAAGATCAGTAAATACATAGCTAACATCCACGGTCTAACACAAAATTTCCTTACATACCTAACAACGCAAAGTAGTTCTCACTCAGAACTGCTTAAAAACCAGCAATTTAAAAGAAAGAATAATGTAGGCATTTAACGAATTACAGTGCATTAAACGTTTAGAGTAGTCAATAGAAATATGAGGTTACAATCAAAAATTTCGCGGATGAATATCTTTTTTACCCAATGAAAAATGTTCGGCTATTTCCGTAAAGCTTAATCAATGAAAATGCTATTTTTAGCTATGTCGATTAACGAATACTCCAGAGCGTAGTTCACAAATAAATCTGACTGTCAAGTAGTGGAATATATACATGTCGTACCGTTTTGTCGAGAAGATTTTCGCTAAATTATTTTCATCAGTGTTAAACAACAGGTTTATCGTGAACAAAATACCTCGAAATTAGTAAGGATTACAAACACGAAATGGAAATTCTCAAATTAGAATTACAATGTATTTGTTTTTATTCAAGCTACATATGTATTACTTCACCGTGGTGCAGAGGTAGCGCGCTCGTTTAGGGTGTGAGAGGCCAAAGGTTCAAATCCTAGTCGAGGCAACTTTTTTTGGTGTCTTTTTTAAGGAAGTAGCCACGATATGCAAGGATAAAGTGTGGCTGTCATTTTTTGATGCAACTCTAGTCATGCAAAATTCCTTATGTATCAATCTCAAACTGTGTTATAGACGCAGTCGTTGCGTAAGATTAATTATAGTATATAAAAATAAACTTATACAGGAAAATACATACAGATAGTCAGTATGATTTAGATTGCAAAGATCAGAAAATACCACAGAGGTTGCAGCCCTTTGATTTATTATGCAACTATATTGTTTTTTTTTGTAACTGTTGTTGTTATTTATTGTTTTCTTTGGTTGATATTGTGCAATAAATGTAGCAATACGTATTGTCTTACAGTTATGTTTTCATAGAAATACTAATAAGTAAGGATTTGTTATTTATAAATTTGATATCTGAAAAAAAGCTATGCCGACTCTTTTTAAATGTAAAATAAACACATTTTAACATACACACAGAACATTTTTGTTTCGTTTTAAACGCTACAAAATATAGACAAAATAGTATAAATACATAGTGCTTTTAAAACAAACTGGCCATTTTTTTAAAAAGCACCAAATACACTTCCACAATAATGAGGTATTCATCTTGACAAACACATAGTTTTTGCATTTTCTTATTTAAATCAGACATATAAGGTTAAAAAATTTAGGATTTCAAATAAATTCTGCAAAAAACACGCATTTTACCCAAATATGAGCAAAGTATATTTTGAAAATTCAAATGATATTTGCAACAGATTGTGACATAACATCGCACTTTCACTACATATTCTGCGTTTGCAAGTAAGACTTTGACATGTTCAAAATGTTTAAAATGTTTTATTTCGACCTCTTGCCAATATATGCGAGATAATTCGCCGTATACTTGTCGCGAAGAAGTAAGTTTACACGTTGTGGTGTCGGTATGTATAAACTGGCCTTTCATGTCCAATCCAATGGCCAATCCTGTGCGTAATATGTATCAACTGATTTTATACTTGGAATGTATGAAATAACTTTAGACTTTTATATCTGTTATTTATCACGAGTATCAACTGTTACCGATATCAGCGGCGTCCGTTTGAGACCAAATCACTTTTACCCGTTCCTCATTAAAAAAAATAACTTTTACTTTACTTAGACAATTGGTGAATATTTATGATGCAAAACATAATTTAGGAAACTGTTTGTTTCCTCATTCCATATTCTTATTATTCATTTTATTAAGATTGTATACAATGAGCACACATATTTTGTCATTTATCACAATAATTACAATAACTAAGATGAGGTTAACAATTGTGTTAAATTGAATCTGTATGACTTGTTGTAAATATATATACTGAGAAACAATTATTTAATTCAAACCTATGAAAGTAACATGTGTAGGAACTGCCTATACATTGTGTTACGAAACGCATTAACGACAAATTAATTGTGTTCACTGAACAGCCGCCTTTCCTTGCTGATCTTGTTTATCATATTTAATATTCAGGATTGTGAAAAACTTTTAATAATCTTTATAAATGTTTTTGCTTTTGTAGTCCAATAAAAACAGAAATAAAGGATATATTTAAAGAATATTTTTGTTATAAGAGGTATCTCATCAAAGTGGAAAAGGTTAAACATATCTTACAAAATAATGTGAAGATTTTAATAATTAATCAACCTTATCAGTGAAAGGGTCAATTGTTTCTGCTGACACCATTTTGGTATTGTACGATTATACCATTGTATTAACGTCGCTTTGTTAGGATCCTCTTCCTGATCACAGTTCATATTGAAGTATATTTTAGTTTAAACATATTAATCTTTGCGCGATTGTGAGTAAGAAAGTTATTTATTTGAAGCACTTTTCAGTTTACTTCCTGGAGCTGACCATCTCTACTGACATATAAGGAATGGTTGTTAAAATTATTCTCGTTTTTTATAGACAGACAACGACGCTACCTTTTCTCACATCATATTTCTATATAAAAATATTTGACGTCGAATATGTTTAACTTTGGAAATGTCCAACCGTCAAAAATTAAGCCTTATAAAGAGATAATTCTTAATATTTGAATTTGAAATATGTGAATAAAGAGATAATTCTTAATATTTGAATTTGAAATATGTGAACTGAAAAAGAAAACTCTGCAACTTTAATTTACAGAAGTCATCAGCGTAATCACTTGACGGGTAGCATATCCTTTCGATAATTTGTAAAAAACTAATAGACAAGCAGTCCCTGGCATATCCTTTAAATTGTCAAAAATGGACGTCATATTTAACGAAACGCTATTTTAACCGTAAGTTGCTAACATAAATAAACTTTTGATTTTAAACAGCGTTGTTTATGTAACGCATTGATGAAATATGGAGGCGTTTTCTTTTGTACCCCTTCTTAAGATACGTAAGCTTCAAAAGGGATGAAAATGCAAAAAAGAAAACAACCTCAAGTTTCTTCTTTTGTCGCCTGCTCTTAAAGTAAAACAAGAGAGAAACAAGTGAATTTCATGCAAGGGTATAACAGATTTTTTTGTATGTAGACATGACTTTATCAAACATCGTTAAACACTTGAAGCTTCGCCTATGAGATCCCGGAAGAAGTGAAAACGTTAAATCATTTGACAGAGGAACGAATTTATTGGTTGTACATTTATAGCCGTTACTTTTTTAGGTACACAAAATATATATTTAAATAGATACAAACAAATGAATGTAGTATTGTCATGTTTTTTAAATGATAATGCCACGGTGGATCGTCAATTAACTGTAACTCCGGCAATCTGCTTAATACCATTCTTAAGACAACTATGATACATCAACAAGAGAGAGGAATATTAATTGATCACATTAACGGTCATGAAACTATGTTTGGTTTGCAGTTTATTTTTGAACTGTTGTGAGGAAAGTAAAATTTAAGTTGAGCTTTAGAGTCTATTATAAATCACTTTTGTATATCTCCGAAGGCGTATTATTTTCAATCGTATACTTTTTAAAATAAACAACTGCGATCAGCACAAATAAAGCCCGGATGCGATGCCTTGTAAGTAATGTACTCCCTCCCTTATATAAGAGTTTAAGGCTGTTCAACTACGCACCTTTGCCAATGTCTTTCAACTTTCGTTGGTCTTCATCAAAAGGACACATTTAACAGAAGATAAATAGATAAATTGGCAATCGTAAGATCTTTGATTCCTTAAATACTGCACCTGATAAGGAAAATAATTTCACCCCATACCATACAAATAGTGGTGATTTTTTTTAATTGTGTATTTTTGTTTCTTTTTGTATTCCTTTTTTGTTATTTTTTGTTGTTTTTTTTATTTTTTATTTTTACTTAAAGATAACAGTATTGATATTTTATTGTTAAACATGACAAAATAAAATTAAAATAACTTTATCATTAATAATAATATAGAACATTAGGTACATACAAATTTTATAAGATATAAAGGTAATGACCCCGACACCATCGTACCTATTATGGGGAAATAATCGGCGTTACCGAGGTGGGGACCAATAAACAACTTTTGATGGTCATCTCGTATTTATAGATCCTGTTACATATCTTTTTATGGTTTTAAGTCATAAATATTATGCTCAAATTAAGATTTATCAATATTGTAGGCTCGAAAAAGCATTATTTATAAAGATATTACCGAATTTGACATTTCATGTAAATAAAGAGAAGTAATAAAAAATATTTTCTATAAAGTTCAAGTCAAATTTTACAATAAGAAATGATTGCATATATTTTAATGATTACATATGATATTATTCTTCGATGTTTGAAAATTGTTTAATTTGCATAATTATGTACATATTTATAGTTTCACTTAGTATGGTTTACCACTTTGATCACAACGTACATGATCTTAAAAGTCAAATTGTGTACATTCAATGACTTTTATTTTGTATTACAATACTGGATTCTCTGTTACTTTTGTTACATTTCTAATATATGGTATCATGTGTGTGAAACATCTTGGAATAGGAATTAAAGGTGTGCAATATATGAGCAGTGCATATTTTTGTAATAACTAATCATTAAATCGTTAAAACGTTGCTTAAAATGCTAAGATTCTAGGAAAATTTAAAAACACTGAATATCAAAGAAGTGCACATTATTTCAAATGTAAATATATCTTATTGAAATTATGTTACTTAGTAATAAACTTAAAGAGTTAAATTTCCTACAAAATTACCATTTTACAAGTCTCCTTATATATTCTCATCAAATGATTGCTTATATATTGTATAAAAACACTTTACAAAATAATATTTGAAGTTTATACAAGGTCACATATCATCTAACGATATAGAATATATAGCAACGCTTCTCCACATTTATCAGTTTATTTTAATTTAGATAAAAATCAACGAAACAAATCATCCACTTTTTACTAATTTACATAAATGAATTTGTAACAGCCTCTTAGTATCAAGATTATCCAATGCAAATCGACGTCACAAACTTGAAGGATCATAAATCCCTATATATACCAATACACTACGAAAACCAATACAAGGATTCTTACAGATTTAATGGATCAATTACTATTTAAGATAAGTGTAATAAAGCAAAAATAATGACATCCGACATACACAGCATCAAAAATTTAACAACGCAAAATCCATGGCTATCAAATGATACCGGCAATGCCACCATGGAAGAATGTGAGAGCCGAATAGAAAATACAGTCTCGGACTATCTTTGGAAAATGTGTCCACCCATCTTTATTTGTTTTGGATTAACAGGAAATATCCTTACAATATTAGTTATCAAACGCCTTGGATTTCGAAAACAACCGACCCTGACATTTCTTCTGTGTTTGGCGATAAGTGATATTTTTGTTTTGTGTACCGGACTTCCAAGATATTGGATTCTCTATGTTTTTCAATATGACTTGAGAACGGCAAGTAATGCCAACTGCAAACTTTATTATTTCTTTCTGTATTTGTCGATGCATTTATCATCTTGGATTCTTGTCGGAGTCACTGTAGAAAGACTTATCAAAGCATATTTTCCAATGAAGTATCGTGGACTATTCAGCTATAGAATTGTTATTATTGGTTTATTTGTAACTTTTGTTACTTTAGTTCTAATAAATGGACATTTCTTTTTTACTAACGGTATAAACAATTATACTGAAGGATCATGCGGTTCACTTAATCCTGACTTTTTCTTTTTTGACGAGAACATCTTTATATTTATTGACTTCTCCATTGTAGGCGCAGTTCCATTCATTATCATGTTTGTGTGTAATATTCTTCTCATCCATGTTCTCCGGACAGTTCAGAAGGAAAGAGTTTCGATGATGCATAAATCGGTATATCAACACACAACAAGGTTTAGTGTTAAAATGACGAAAATGTTAGTGGCGTGTACGTTTTACTTCTTAATTGCTACAACGCCAATTTCAGTATATATGATACTTGATACATACTTGTTACCGGTGTATGAAGAGGAAAACAACTGTGTAGCAATTTCAAGAATGGACCTAGCCTGGAGTATCACGTATATTCTAGAGTATTCGAACTCCTGTATCAATTTTTACCTTTATACAGCGACAAATGACAGATTTTACAAAGAGCTCAAAGCCTTACTGCGATGTCATCAAAGGTAAAGATATCTGTTGACTTTTATTTGTTTTTCGTCCGAAATATTTTTCGATTACACAGTTAGGTTACTTGCGTTTTTCAGGATTTTGAGTGTCTTCTGTAGTTCTATCAGTGTTGCAAATCCATGGATTTAGTATCGACAAAACGTTCATATTTATGAATTTCGTGAAAAAATATGATCTGACTAAAATCCAATTGCTTAAGCAATTCTTTTTAAATTTAAATTAACTTTCAGAATTATTCGAATTGCTAAATACATTCTGTTTTAATCTTGAAACGAAAATGTTAAGTACTAATAAAATTATTAGAATCTGTGGCTGTTTTCTTCGATCTTTGCTAATGGGTTTATTGGTTGGATTGTATGGGATTATTGGTTAATCTTATTTCGGATAATCATCATGCTTGACATACAAAAGTAAAATATTACGTTTAAAAAAAATAAAATAAAAAAACAAGAACAGATGACCATTGTGATACATGCATCAATGAAACAAAAAATTGACTCATGAAAACATTAATCAAAAAGCAACCCATATAATCACATTGATTTTATTTTCTTATTATTATTTCTGGAGGGAGTCCTTGCAAACGAGTACGATTTTTTTACAATGAATTCTTTCTTTGACAATGACTTTAATTCATTTTTATTATCACAGATGCAAATTGCACTCCATATACAAGAGTTTTACTGACATGGACATGGCCTTGACGTATACATCATCCAATCTATGAATTATATTCTTTAGTACGGAAGTTCCACAAAATCCAATTAACAATAATGTTATAACGATTTCTATCGCGGCGCCTCTTACAATTTAAACTTTACTCACTTTTCTTTTCCTCTTTTCACTGTTCCTTTAATTACATGTTTTTATTAACAGCTAGTGTTTAATTATTTGTACAAACTCGTATAACATTGACATTTGTTTGTGTGTTTTTTTTTTTTTTTTTTTTTTTGTTGTTTGTTTGTTTCATTTTACGCCTTTTTCCAACAGTATTTCAGTCATATAGGCGGGTAGTTTCCTAACCATCTTTCCTTGAGAGTTACACCAGTACTAAACTACCTTCCTCCGTGCTAAACCACCAAATCATCTCCCGGGGATCGAACCCACGAGAGGTAACTGGATTAGAAGTCATCGACTCTAACCCCTCGACCACGGACGCGGTCATTACATTGACAATTAATATATTGCACTTATATGAGACTCATCATAAGCTTCACACAATGTTTTTTTACCAGCTACCTGTAATTTACACTTTATGATATAATATCAATTTTTATGAATAGTTTACATACATTAAGATTTTTTAGATAAATAACTCATTTCCAACTTAATTGGAAATAACGTCCACAAATAAATTCTTGGAAAATATTAGATATATTTTTTTCAGATGAGCATCAATTTATTATTTCAGTTTACGTATGATGAGAGTGTACAGCGCACAGCAGCACAGTGGCAGTGGTGGTCGTACACTGGCAACTTTGTCGACAAGTCACGGCAGTGGCAGGAGTGGTCGTACACTGGCAACTTTGTCGACAAGTCACGGCAGTGGCAGGAGTGGTCGTACACTGGCAACTTTGTCGACAAGTCACGGCAGTGGCAGTAGTGGTCGCACACTGACAACTTTGTCGACAAGTCACGGCCCTGATCCTTTACAGTCGGACGAAGTAAGACGTGCATAGATTATGCCAGATTACATTATAATTTCGATGAAAACGTATACAACTGCAGTTTAGCATTTATCTCTTTGAATATTGTTAATAAGTGATCATAGACGAGTCCTGTTTACAGAGAAGTCCATGCTGACTTGTTTGTTTTGATGTTTATTATGACACATTAAGTTAGTTGTAACTTGACCGAAAATGATAAACGTCTATGCTTAGAATGAACAATGACCTCGCTTGTTGTCTCGCAGGAGTGAAAAGTCTGTTCGTGGTGATTTTCTTCTTTTATGTCTACTGTTTGGATGCTCGCACGGATTTCATCTTTACTTGTCCATATAACTACCTAGTGGATAAGTATTTGTTTGTTTATATATTTTATGTTGTTATATCACGCATAGTATTGTGTAATATATGCCGCATTTGCATTGTCTTACAAATATTTGATTTTTTTTTTTTAAATAATATGAAAAAGGATATTGCCATTTTTCATTTTAATTTAGTAATTTTATATTGATAGAGAGGACATAAGTTTCAGATATCGCCTTCCCCTGTTGTTCTTTGTTCTCATTTTCTTCTCAACGTATGACTCTCTGGAGTACCTTTAGTTAGTGAATAATAAAATATGATAGACAAAATCAACAAGAAAAGGCGACGTTCAATGAACGCATTCCACACGACCCAGCATTAAGAACCAGTGGCAAGGAGCCAATGAAGACAGGACAGGGCGTAAGGCAGAGTATGGACATGGCAATCAGTTAAATCGTACTTAAAAAGAAATAATAATAACCGATAAGGAAATGAAAGAAAACAAATAATTGATTCATTAAAAGGCTCACAAAGTAAAAGGGCACAGGAGAAAGGGACTGAGATCCGGAGAAGGGCAAAAATATATAATAAAACTAGGGGAAAAGGAAGATACTGTAGACGAGAGGAGACCAAACAAAAATAGCACCAAAACAGTATGAAACAACAAAGACATACATCTGAAGAACACAGAGGGAAGCCGCCTTGGAACGGTCAGCAAGCAATAAGCAACTGCTGGGGAGTTTAAAAAACCGGTTAAATGATGCATCAAACCCTTCACTCTTAGCCCAAACCATGTTTTTTTAAAAACGAGGACATTGTGAAATAAAATGAATTCCCCAAACAAGCGTAATTTCTACCGTTATGAATTACAAAAGGTGAAATAAATAAAACACAGAAATGATCATGTAGATACTAGTACACATAAAAGTTAATCCAATGAACATAACGAAGGTACTCACTGTCTTTAAGGAAGACAGAGCAAAGGGAAATCAACTACAAGGGCCCACGAAGCAAGACAGAAGACGAATTTAAGACAATTCAGTCCCAAAGGGCTTTAAAAACATCATAGGGCCTTCCACTTGGTCCGTCAGAGTTCATATCAACAATTTTAAAGATCATACGTGTAACTAGTGCATTATTATCCGTATTTTCACGGCGACACCATTTGATTAAAAATCATCAATAAATGCAGCAATCTGACCACGACAAGCATTAAAATCAATTTCAGAGAGTATTCTGTATCTAGGTCCATTCAAGAATAAGTTACGAATTCTTTTGTCTGCAATTATATCAAAATCACCAGTATTAATATTGCCAAAGTCTGAATTACATAATTTAGAAGTATTGCAGTCTCAAGTTGTTGGAGTATTAGATTGAATATCTAAGTCAGAAACCATTTTATCATAATTAAATATAATATTTCTAACAGGTTTCTGATATTTATAGCAAATAATTGGAGTCTCGGAGATTTTGAAGTATAAATGTTGAAATAGATATCCTGCTGTATATAAAGGATATTCTTGAATAACTATATTATCAGCCTCCGCGTCTAAAATTTTCAGAGATGATGATGATTGGGAAGTAAGATAACATTGCATGTTTGCCATATGATTTAAGTCGGTGACTGACATGGTAATTTTAGATTTACGTTTGATGTTACGTACTCCATGAGATCGGGATTTACGTTTGCGAATGTTCAGAATAGAAAATATATCACTGTAAGAATCTTTTTAGATGTTCCTTTGTTGAAAAAAATATTGTCATTTAGGCCCAATGGGAAAGGTTCACGATGCCAAGTATCTTACGTTTACATTTAAACTAGCCGAAGCATCAGAATCATCAATAATGTGCTCCACTGGCTGAATCGAACGGTTTTTTTTAAAAGAATGACCACTTTTACGTAAATATTGATATAAAAAGTAGCAATTTTGTGCGATTTCTCATTTTATAAAAGTGATCATGGAATCGAATTTTCAGACACCAACATACTGCATGCAATACCCAGGGGCGTTTCAACCTAAAACATAAACAAAATGAGTTGCCTTTCATTCAATATCTGTATTTAAATAATATTTAACTATTTTTCATTCATTTGCGTAAGAAGCATTAAATTTATTAGCACACTCTCAAATTATTTAAGTTTATCATAAAAGGAAACAATGTATCACCCCAGTGTAAGGGTTTCATAAAAAAATACAAAATTTATATCCAGACAAAGAAAAAAAATAAACTATTTAAAAAACCCGAATTTTTCCCCTTTAGCTTTTTTTACAACAAAACATTCAACCCAAAAATAAACTGGCACACATTTTCATTTTTAAAAATACAGTTTGGAAAACCCGAAAATTTTTAAGGAAATAAATTCTGCTATCTGTAATATGGGATAAGATGACTCTATCTGAAGATTTGAAATTTACAACCACTCTTAGCTACTTCAAAAGCAAATCTTATACCAATCTATAAAATTCTCCTTTGTACTATCTCTCCTCTCTGGTCATAGACAAGCTCAAATCATCCTACCCACTCGACTTTGTTTATGATTAAAATCTACTTTTTTTTCAGGAAATCCACCATTTTCCTTCGGCATAGTATAAAGAAGTCACAATCTTCTGCACTGTATACTATCAAACAATCACCATTATTCAACTAACCTTGTCCAATGACTTGCCAAATTGTCTTCACTGATCTGAAAACTTACATGTAAATGGCCCATTAAGCCCCCAACTTTCCCCCTAATAAATAAATAAATAAATCATTTATAGTTCTCAAAAGCATTTTATTTGCATTGTTCTGTTTGTTTGGTAATTTGTAGTATTCTAATGGCCGAGTGTATTGTATCGAAATTAAAATACTACTTTGTTTACATTTTGCTACTTTGATGACAAATTGTTACAAATTTAGCGCCACTTCTTCAGATGATAAACATCTATCATATTCTAAATAACATTATAACACACACGTTTGTTCTTTCTAAACAAGAATAAATTTAATCATTTAATGTACCTATAAAGAAATACTTCAGTTTTAAAATGTGTGCAAAAAAATGAAAGGAAAGATTTACAAGAGAGGGCGACATTGCCGACATACGTGCAAACATCTTGAAGACTTACTTTTTCAATGAACCAATAAGACAGCTTTAAGGAACCAATAAAACTACATATAAGTTTTTATAAACAAATAAAGAACGAATTACAAATACATTGGACAACCCAACTTTATTTTTGTAAGGATTTTTAGGGACAATAATAGTAAAGGGATTAGGAAAATAAGACTAAGAGAGTAAGGGACAAAAATACTAAAGAGATGGGGGCTGTAACACTCATTTATAAGTATTTAATTTTTGCTTATACGGACAACTATCATGTTATTTAATGCAATCAGCTGATCTATAACAAGATTAATATCATTATCAAGATTTCGAATACTAGCCTTGATATAATCATGTTATCAGTCTTATCAGTATAAGGAGTGGCGGTTTTACGCGACGACTAAGATATTCCTTCCTGTTCTTTCAAGTATCAATCATAAAATGCTTTCCTTTCTTCCGGGGTCTCAACGGAGAAGCTTAATGTCTTCAACAAAGCTGTGTTTGCTTACATAAGAAGTGCGTTTAAAGCTTAAAACTTTTACCACTCCACTCACATTTATGTTACGTTATAAAAGTTTGAAGTCCACCTTTTAAATAGGAATATGAACAAGAACAGTATATTGGACGTTTAATCATGCAGAAAAGTATCAAAATACTAGCTCCAGCTCTAATTAATGAGCTTTATCTTTTCATTTCATTTAGTAAAATTTTTTTCCTTATTCCTTCTTTATCATGAAACAAGGAAATTAATTGATGAAAATTTTACGCATGTGAGAAAAAAATATTAAGAAAAGATTTTGGCAATCCCGTCTGCGAAGATTAAATCAGCGAGACAGCAGACAAGTTACACTTGGAGGACATAAGTACACTTATGTATTCCAATAAATGCATTTTTATCTTTATTTGTTCATTAAATTTGTCGACATTGTCATCATAAATAGCTTCAAATGCATTATTGATTGCTTAATATTCTTTTCTAACTCAATATCAGCTAAAATGCACGGGGAACTTGTGCTATTGCTAATGCACAGATATAATGTGCATACATATATAATCCAAGTATATGTGCATCTAAAGCAATGATAAGTTTGTCTGTTGCGGGGTAAATATTACAGTCAAGTAATTTTCAAACACTTTCCAATCCTTAAAGCTGTAAACCTGAGAATTCTTATTTCAAAATATGCATATCTATCTGATCATATTCTAAGTTTTCTTCAAATGTGTAAATGATGTAATGCCTTTTCCTTGGCAAACATGTTACAAACAAATCAAATTATGTTCAACGCTTAACTTTGTAATTTCATGCATATGCAGTCGTCAACATTGCTTATAATATGGTATACAAATAAGTTGTCTTCAAATCTATAGAATCATTAACTTAATCGATAAATGATCGATAGTTGTTTCACTTAGGTTGCCAGGAGATAAGGTGTACACAGGAACGCAGTAAGTAATGATTTTCTAAAGTATATGGCCCTCAGACCTCAAAGTAATTCTAAATGTCTCGGCGGGGCTGCAACAACGTGCTGAACGTGCTGAGACCCCTTTTGCAAAGCCTACAGATCTTGAGGGAATAGAATAATAATCGGCAACACTTTTTCGAAATTATGTCTTGTCAATAATTTCCGGGGCTTGTTATAAATATTTCAGATACTCACTCTTTCTTTCATTGGTCTCTGCACTTTTTAATCAAAAGACATGTTATGCAAAAGGATAATCTGTTGAAGTTTCCGCTCGTGCTTATAATAATGCAGTGATGGGCATCTGAGATTCTGCGAACGTATTCACACTCTTCATTATGACTTTTATTGTGTCGGTGTGAAACCAAAATAAAACGTTGACTGTCAAAATTGAACTGAAAAGACTTCTTCACATGAATGTAAGATCACTATAAAACTATAATTACTGGAAAACTGTTATCTACGGAATTTTTAATGCAATTAATCTATGAAACATAATCTTTATTTATCTGTATGTGCTTAAAACTGTTAATATGCCATCTGCAATTTATCTTTGCTATAAACATGTTATAAAAAACATCTACATGTATAAATGATTACAATGTATTGAAACAAATAAGTGGGTGTAAAGTCGATTTAGCGCCTTTTAAAGCTGGATAATTTACAACAGACGGCTACGATGTCAATCCAGCTTCTCAATATTTTCATATCTTAAATAAACGGCTCAGATTAAATTATTGGGTATTATTACAGAATGCAAAAATTGATCAAAATTTAATCCCTCTTACATGCGTTTTATTAATTTAGGCATGCCGTAAGAAAAAAAATAGCTAAAGTTAAAATCCAAAGTTCTACATTTTGAGGAAAAGAACAAATGTTCTAGGCAGATTTACGAGATTGTACTTTTTTAAGCAGTGTATTGTTTGTGATTTATACTGTATTTCGTCCGAACATAATATGTTATTTTATCCTGATCAACAAAACGTTACTGATAGGTTCGTACACACAATGGATAAAAAGATGTATATTAATGACTAATAACGCACAATGACTAAGTAGTGTCATTTTCATAACCATACGATATAATATTCCAAGTATTTGTTGCATGGTAATATGAAATTTTGTTCTAGTGTAGTCAAATTCTTTTTAGATATGTTTATCATAATTAGAAACTTCTATTAGATGGGTTGTACCAGGATGTTTGAAACCTAAATAACGCTATATCTGTACCATCCAATTACTCCCGGTCTTAACTGTAAACGTTTAATTTGATTATGATTTGTTTGGACAATCCTCTTAAATATGATATAGGAAACTTGAAGAAGCTAACGGTGTATAGCTTTATCAATTCAGGAAATGAGTTTCATTCCAATAAATCACATACAGTATTTTATCAAACCCATAGTGTTATTGGTAATAGTTGAAGCCTTTCATTGAAATAAAGCTAATTAATACATTGTATCTAGACAAGTCCACAACAATATTATCCATATATCCGTTTAGAAAAAACCTCCTGTAATACCTTTGTGTCCTCGTCTTTTTTCCTGTTCTGTGGCTTACTATACCGGCTGCGAATGCCATTCTCCGTTGATGATCTTTGTACTCATATTTCTAAAGACAACCGTTTTAGTCAAAATCAGTTTTTAAACTTAGATAGATATAAACAATGTATATTTTAACATTTTCCCTTAAAGCAAGGACTAATATTGAAAAGAATAATAATATCAATGTTATTTTGTTTCGTGGAATACCAGGTATATTGCATTATGATAAAAATATACAAAATACTGACTTCATGAAAAAAAGTAGTTTTTGCTTAAACTTATATATCAGCTAACAAGCTTCAAAACACTCAACGATTATTTAGATTTTTGATACTTTAATCCATTTATTTAATACAACAACGTACAAGCGCTTGCTTGATAACCCCATACTAAGAACCGTGGGCTATTTCACACTGATACTAGTTTAAAAGACTTAAGTTGTTTTATGTAGTGTTAAAAAATAATCTTACAGCTTATTGTATATACTACTATCAGGCATGTAAGCCTGTAATGCCTATCATCACAAATGGTATAGACTCGAGGATTAAATATTTACCGTCTCTGAGAAATTTACACGACAAATTACACGATTTTCATGTCCCTACAATTCGGTTTTAATATATTGGATATTATCTCAGTCAAAAACTAGTTTGGATATGATAATATTTTTTTTTAAACCGTTTTTCTCATATACGTTGTTGTTGATATGCTCTGGTCTTAAATATCGTTGAATGTTGAATATTAAATGCTGCTAAAAAGTCAGTGTGTTCAGGTTTATTTTCAATCATGAAACCGGGTCTGCAATTTTCACTTTTTTGTGTTTTAGTTTCATTGCTTTCTAGGGATCTCAAATTTTCAAAAATATGAACACAGACAAGGGATGCATGACTCTTCCATATCTTATCATAATTGTTGATTGAAATAAGATTTAAAAGAGCAACCCAGTTTTGAGTGAGCTTTGATGTAAGCCCGTACTTCGTCTTTTTTGTCGACGCTTCTACCAACCATTTTTACTACAGTGGTCAATGACTGCGTGTATTTAAATGGGAAATTGAATGTCTTACACTTAGTCTAACATGTATCATACACCGTTGTGTAGGTATTGAGTTACCCTATAAAATGTTTAAATATTTGATTGGTTTGATATCAAGTTTGGTTTATGTCAAGTGTGTATTCTTTCCCGTTGCTTTTTAACTGTTACTTTATTATTATTATTATTATTATTATATTTATTATTGTTATTGTTGTTGTTGTTGTTATTGTTATTGTTGTTGTTGTTGTTGGGTTTTACGTCGCACCAACACAAAATATGCCATATGATGACTTTTCAGCTTTATTGGTGGAGGAAGACCTCAGGCTCAGGAGCCCTTCCGGTTACATAAATGACTTAATAACAAAATTAAATGCATCAGGGCTGAATTTTAGGTTATAAAGTGACTGTTAAGTTCGTATCACAAGCAGCAGGATGGGTACTAGGATAATAAATTGCAAAATTCAAGGCAATAGGCGGTGTGCCATTTTATGTTTATACAAAATTAATTGGCGCCCTTGTTTTGGTCAGTTGATTTGTACAGTGATGCCATTTGAGGTACTAGACAGTATAGTTTTATATATGCAATTCAAAACAGTCATGTTTTTCATGGGAACTGGCAGATACACAGCTAACATTGTTGTTGCAGGTGACATGGGCTGGTAGCAAACATTTTGTGGACATACAATGTGTAGTAAATGTATAGATTTTTAAAAATGTCAGATACAAAAGTTAATACACTATTATATAACTTGTATCTAAGATACAGTTTAGAAACTGGCATTTTACAGTAAAGGAGTTGGTCAAACATTACCATTGCAGTGAATATATACTGAGGTAGAAAACGTTCATTTATTTAGCGTACACTTTTAGATAAACCAAAAGTAAATTATCTCAACCAATTTTTAGATAATTTAATTGAAACCATAAATAGGTTGTATAGTTCACAAAGGTCAGGAAGTAATAAATTAAGCAGAATTTCAAATTTAGTTTTATTTTTTGGATTATATTAAAGTTTTGCTTCCTCGTGAACACAGATCGATCGGCACTTATATAATTTCGCTACAGAGTCGCGTAAATTACTCAAACAACTATTCGATATGAAAGACTTGCAGATGTCCGTTATGTAACGGAGAGGTAGTAAAACGTGTTCGTTTGAAATGTCTACATTATACTGATATAAGACAAACTCTGTTTGGTAAAGTAAAGCAAAGAGTCTTAATAATGGGTTTCTTATGTTAAATGACGATTACAAAATAAAGAGAAATAGAATCCCTAAAAAGTCCAAAATGGCAAAATTGATAGTGTTGGGGGCTTGGTTTGTGCATGTTCATGGAATGAGTTTGTTATGTTTATTAGTACTGTTTATCTAACTTTTAAAATGTGCATAGTACAATTTGGTACCTGCAAAATGTGTGAACCAATTATGATAATCTTACATAACTCCCTATAAGTATGAGCATTTGTAAACATGAATTATAAGTTTTACTTTGTCTGTGCATCATATGTGCATGTGGATGAGACTCTTGTAAACTATGTTTAATTGATCTGTAAAATGCTGAAGCACTGTCAAGGGTGTAAGATATATTGCAATTTATATTATCTCTCGGATCAGGCTAAATGGAATCGAATATTAAAATAACAACAATCTGTTCTTGTTTTCATTGCTGAAGATGGGTTTATCTTCTTCCTGGATATTTTAAGAAAGAAAAATAGTTGATGTAAGGCAATTATAATAACTTAATCCGTACCTTATGTCAATGTCATATTTTTTGGTACATCGGATACATTGTTCCAATGGTATAAGTGCGGAAGACTGCTCGAGCTGATGTTATGCTTAACAGATGTTATACGCTTCGTTAAATGACCCAATGAATATTTACATTTCATTATATTTTTTTCTAAAAGAATCTCTTATATAAAATTTCTATCATATAGTTCTGATATTTTGCTACATTAAAAACACTGCATCCTCATTATTCCTGTCACATTTTAATACACGCACCAGTTTACTTGATATTCTTTGTGAACATATCTGTAACCATTTTGGGGGTGTCAATGATACGCTTATGTTACCTAACCTGATAATATGATATTACACTTATTTTACCGGAGGATTCAAACAGACACATCGTCCCGACAGTAAGGGATTTTCATTCTCCAATGATATATATTGATAGGTATAACCAATCACACTCTACTTTTGGGGAAACGAGACAAATGTTAATTGTTTTAGGGTGTAACTAAACCCATTGCATTCCTTCTCGTACTCGTATATCACTTTTGATATTACATTAAAACATGTATGAACAATAAATAATTGATGCCTCTTTTTCAAAAGTTCTTTCAAATGTGATTATCCTATACAACATTCTTTCAAAGCAAATATTCAGCAAAAGAATGAAAGCTTTTGGACTAACATACTAGATTATGGTAGATACGAAGATTAGCTGCCCCTGATATAATCGATTGTTATGTTATCTTTAAATGCATGATAGCTCGTTGTTCTGTCAAATCATGGATAACCATAGTTTCTTCCTGAATTAAAGTTGAAGCCTCTTGTAAATCAATTATGGGTAGATCATGATGAATTAACCATGATGATCTCAGAATAAACATAAACATATATCTTATGTATATATATTTTTTTTATCTAAACACGTATTGTCAAATCAGGCCAAAAGGTCCATTTTACTGAAACACTGAATCGCATGGGGAGTTTGTGATCTGGTAAACATGTTTTAAAAGAACTATAAGACAAGTCTTTACTACATTTTTTTTATTTTTCCTGTTACTTTAATTAAAGAAGAGAAGGTCGGATAAACTTAATTTGAAACGGTGTGGATGGTTTTCTTTGACGTATCTTACACATGTTTGAGAAAACATAATATTAAGTAATTTAAAAATGGTTTATTTTTATATTGATACTGTAAATTATTATCTTTACAGAAGTGATAACGGTGTACTAACACATTATATTTACGATACCAGTCCATTATTTCAATTATTACTCAACACGTTTCGTTCGATGTTTTAGATAATTATTACGCTTATTTGACAAATAGATCTTGTAAACCGTGTTTTATTGGTAATTATTGTTTATTACCTGTTGACTGGGATATAAATATTCCAACAGCTCGAAATGTTATCGTTGAGATAAAATCCATTCGTTTTAACATGCATGTATATTTTTGATATATGTTAAGTGAGCAAAGAAATCGACAACAGTCAGGAACATTTTTTTAAATGTAAAACTACCTTAAATAAACATTGCACTATAAAAAGGTCTGCATTATTATTTGAAGAGGCTCGTAAATTATGCCTTTACTGTGTACTAAACAACCTTTTCTCTTAAAAAAAGTTACACCATAATAAATGTTTGCGTCAATTTTAAATATTGGCTAATAAACATAAACTCCTTAGAAAATGAGAATTTAATGCATTTCTTTACATGTATTCGTATGCAGTTGTCAGTGACGGAAGGTTTTTGTTGTTGGTGTTTTCTCGGTAGAGTTCTAAATAAAATAGAGAAAAAAGCCTTAAAAAGGCAAATTTGAAATATTGTTGTATGGTCGCTTTGATTGAGCCCGTTTAACATTTAAAATGAAATGGTAAAAAAATAATTGCAGTCTTAAAGTTAAAGGCCCATTATGCTCAATGTGTTTTTTTTCTCAAAACCATTTAACTTCTTGTGTCCTATAATATTTTCTGTTAGTTATTGCTTAGTTTCTTAAACTACCTTTGCTTCTGTTGCTGATTTTTGGTAATTACTACAATAACAGTTATTTATATTTTTCTACTTTTATTACAAATAATGTCACACTCACACTTCTTTTCTTCAGGTAATAAGCATTCGTCATGTCTTTAACCATTATAAAAACATTACAACGTTAACTTGTGTTATAAGCAATTGTAATAATGACACATTTTTATATTCATGATTCATGTTGAAATTTGGTGAATGTGATTCCTTGAAGATAATGTGATTTCGCCGCTGATCAGAATAGTTAGCAAATTTATCATTTATAGGTCATAAAAATAAAACGTATAAAGTTTAGTTCATATTGACAAATATTAGGCTAAAACCATAACCAAGAGTAATGTACTCTGAACAAATTAATCTTTACATAGATTAACGAGTGACGACATATTCAGAGCGCAAATACGCGCATAAAATCGTTATAAAAATAGTACTTTTATGTTTTATGTTTAATAATACAATATTTTGAATAATTTTGTACCATTTGGCATATTCAAAATTGACAATTTATATGGCATTTAGCAATTTTTGAGATATTTTTTCTAAATTCTTTTAGCTCGGTACGTCCTATAGAACGGCCTTTTCTTCATCATTCAAGTTTGTTCAGAAAGACAACAAGTTTTATGTACTTTTTGCAAAACTTTTGATTGACCCATTTCCTTTCATATTACGTTTGGCAATATTGACCTTTCAAATACTTTATATGTTGGAAGAATATTCTTCTGAAAAAAAAATGTATGTAAAAATATAACAGTAACAAATTTGTTGAGGTCGTTAATTTGTTCAACAAAGAAACTTCGTTATCGGTTTAAAAGATTTAACAAGAAATTAAGATTTTAGAGAATTTTCGGTTGTGGTTTAGGTTTCGCGTTTGTTTTTTTACACATAAACCTAACTATTAAAATCTAATAGTAACACGCTATTTTTTATATTGTTCATTGTTAAATAAAGAATCTTCTTTATTCGTTTATAGAATTTAACAAGAATTGTTAACTATAATATAATTGCTACCTCTTTATCCTTTTATAGAATTTAACAAGAATTCTTAACTATAAAAATTGCGAAAAGATCAATATATTGTTGTTTCTGCTTTTTTTAGTTATACAGTAATATACAGTTATACGAGTCATTATAGATAGGTGATAAATCATAATGGTTCTTCTGGTACTCAAAATAGTAGATAATACTTTCCAAACCATCTGTTTATTTTAACGATTACGAGTATTCAATTACATCAAAATGTATATTATAAAATCCCAATTATACATCCATGTAAACATCTCGTAATTAAACAAGATTGAAATGTTAAACAAATATTTATCCAAACGCATTACCTCTGTCGTAAACGTGCTTAGACTTTAGTTGAACTTTTAACTTCAAGTGTGTTTAAATTGATGACCTGATAAAGATAACATATTCAAGGGCAAACAATTTGTAAATATTTTATCACATTTAAAAGATGGATGTTTTAAGTCTAGACCTTGAAAACTGGAGAACAATTCTAGTAGCTGTTATAATATTCATGATAACATATCTAACAACAAGACGGGACAAAAATGTTCCACCAGGACCAAATAGATGGCCTATAATAGGAAACATTGGATCGATAATTGGCGTAGATACACTTGACAGGCTTGCTAAACTACGTAGGAAATATGGAGATATATTTGGAGTGTATTTAGGGTCAGAATTGACAATATTCCTCAACGGCTATGATACAATACACGAAGCTTTAGTAAAACGGGGGACAGTTTTCTCTAAACGTCCGAAAAATCAACTACGAGGAGAAAACCGTGTGGCTATTGTGTTCGGAAACGGTCAGTCGTGGAAGGACCTTAGACAATTCACATTACATGCTATCCGCGAGCTTTGTTATCGGAAGACTGGCTTTACTTTAGAAGACAGAATAAATGAGGAATTGTCTTACTTCACAGAGAAACTAAGTAGTTTAAACTGCACGGATGTAAATCTATCATCGTTAATTACACTGAGTTTTGCAAATATCATCTACGGTATTATACACGGACGTCGTGTCGGGTACGAAGATAAAAAGTTCATATGGTATCTCGACAAACTTGATGAAGCATTTAAACGTCATCTTAAAACACAGACATTAAATGCTTGCTTTCCATTTCTCTATTACCTACCAGGAGATATACTCGGCTTGCAAGTAAGAGACACAACTGCTATTCTCAACAGCCAGTATTTTGAGGAAATATGCAAACCTAACTATGACAGTTATAGAGCTGGGGAAAACAATTGTTTTATGGATTATTGCATTGCAGCTGAGAAAACTAGTAAAACATTCCAAAGAGAAAACGTGTGGGTTATTCTGCATGATCTGATGGCTGCCGGTAGTGAAACAACTGCTACAACATTGAAGTGGGTAATTTTTGCTCTGGCCAAATATCCTGCCTTTAAAAAGAAAATTCAAAATAAAGTAGATGTAGTTCTTCCTCGAGACAAAACACCTTCTATGTCAGACAAGGAGAATTTACCGTACGTTGAAGCAACAATCCTAGAAGCTCTTCGATTCGGAAGCGTTGTTCCTCTTTCTGTACCGCACGCCGTCTTACATGATACTGTATTTCAAGGCTTCAAAATACCAGCAGATGCTACAATATTACCTAACATATACTCAGTTCATTTTGATCCCGATATATTTCCAGAGCCTGAAGAATTCAGACCTGAAAGATTTCTAAATGAAAGCGAGACATCAATAACCGGGACTGAAAAACTTATCCCATTTTCACTCGGGCCAAGGTCATGTCTCGGCGAGACTTTGGCCCGTATGGAGCTATTCTTGTACGTGACAACAATTGTACAAAAACTAGATATTCAAGCCCCAAGCGGTGAGGAACTACCGTCGGTTAAGGGAATATTTGGACTGACGCGACGTCCACAAGATTACCAAGTGAACATTCGCATAAGGCCCTCAGCGTAATGCGAGAGATCATACCATTTGCGTTAGATGTTATAGAACACTTTCCAGGACATACAAAAAAACTGATTCAATGCAAACAAAATTCGTGAAGTGACCTATTCTAAACTGTAAGTTACTGTGTATATGTTATAAGGTTAATGGACACAATCTTGTCTTATTAGGCAGTTCAAGACGAGCAATAATAAATACATTGTATATTAGCTTTTTAGCATTTGTGAATGTGTTGTCAAATATATAATAAATGTAAAAACAAGTTAATGAGTTGCAATATTTAGAGGCAGGCAATGTAAACCAGTGTATTATCAGTTATTTTAATCGACCTTAAGTATAATGTATTATGAAGTTATACCATTGCACCTTGTGTGAGGAAACGTCAGACCGCCTAAATGGGGTGATACATTAACTATCGATTATGAATGATGCATGGAAAAATAAAGTTTTGAGTTGGGTTGTTGGAATGTTCATTTTCATCGCTTTCTGTTATTGAGAGGCTTTCTTGTTTTGAAGGATAAATGGAAAACTTATATTACCTATAATTTTGTTATAAATATATTTATGTTGCAAGTGTGTACCATTTTGTTTATAACTTTTGAGAATGAATACACAAATTGCCACATGCAAATATGTAATGTGTAGATGTTTGAAGTTTACAGTTTGGGACAACAATTGTTTTTAATTCAATTCGCGTCCTGGTCTAAATTTCAAGTCTGTACATTAAATAAAACTAGATGGTAAGTGAAATTGTTTCAAAAATATCCATTAAAGCTCAACTGATATCAATTTTGCACATGACACTTCAGGTTCAACAGTGTCAAGAAATACCAGAAATAGTTTATTTTTCTATACAATTGAACTTTGTCACAGTGCAATGGTGTCTAGTGAAGTCTAACTTTAGCATGTTAAATGAAAGACAATGTGCAGATATATTTACTGTTTAGATACAAAGCACATAACCTGAGATCATTTCTTAAGCAAACAGGTCATGACATTAAGACTTTCTCCCAGCTTGGACAAATTGCATAAATGTACACATTTCCCTTTCATTATGAAAGATATACTATGCTCATCCTTGATTGAAATATTTTATCATAGAAATTTATTGAAATCTATAAAATATTTCCTGAATATCACTAATTTGAGTAAAAGAACGAATAAACTGTGTATGGGAAGCTGCATTCCCTATTATAGCCCAAGTAAAGTTGGTCTTTGCCATAAAAACAGCCAGTCTTTTTAATGAAACTATAAATTCATACTATGACCACCTATAGTGTGCAGAGTTTAAAACATAACATATCTACTTTGTGTGAACTCAAAACATGCTTATTTTATATTTATAAAGAAACCGTGTTTCCATTGGCAATATTTTCTCATATTAAATATCTTAAAACTATAATTTGAAGAATTGTCATGGCCCAAGGCATTTAAGCTTTAGCGGCCCCTTTAACAGGCCAATCAAATAAATATGCAAACTGGATACCTAAGACTACCTAAGAATGCTACAGAGAAAATTTGGTGATCATAAATCAATTCAAATTCAAACTTTATTGAGTTATAAGGCCACCAGTCCATCCACATATAAAGACTTATAATACAAAATATACATATGTGGATGCTTCAAAAGACATTATATAAATATGTAAAACAAAATGTCAACAATTATCATAGAAATAGAATTGGTACTAATAATCTTAACAAAGACAAAAATAATCATGTTCTTTAAGCGCTACATTTATCAAAGAAAAGTATAAATACTAATTATCTAAACATAGACAAAAATTGATGACGTTCTCTAAGCGCTATATTTAGAAAAGTTGCTTATTTCTTAATTGTATCAATATCTTGAGTTGACATCAGATTATAATATTTTATATATGAAGGATATTTCCAGAAATAATCACTGATGTAGGTATGTCTTATATTAGAATAAAGTGGACAAATATGTACAAAATGGTACTCATTTTCTTGTACACATTCACAAAATGGGCAATATCTATAATCACGTTCAATACAACTATATCGCCCAGTTTCTATCGATAAACAATGAGATGAAGATCGAAAATTTGCTAAAACACTTCTAAATTTTTTAATATCCAGACAATAAACATATTTGTGGGTAAATAATCTTTTTTAAAATGAATATAATCCATCAATTTTACATTAAATGGACATTTTGACATCCAATTTTGAACATATTGGTCTTTTAATCTATTGACATATATTGATAAAAATAAAATTGGCTGATTCACACATTGCATTTCCCAAATATATCCAAAACCGTTTTGATACAAGTTAGTTCTAACTACAGTTACCCAATTTTTATGACAAATATTATCAAAATATCTTAACATATTATAACAAATTTTAACATATCTAGAAGGATGCATATTAATAATACGTATCCAATATTTCACAATGCGTTTATAAACCTGTATGTACATAGGGTAACGACCCAAATCCCCTAAAACTGAATCATTGCAAGCTGTTCTCTTGACATAAAGCACACGTTTACATGCATATTTATGAATATCTTCAGTGCATGATATGTTACCTGTTCCCCATATTTCGCAACCATACAATAATACTGGACTAACTTTAACATCAAATATTTTGAAGAATGTTTGATAGGGTATACATTCTAAATTATTTAACGACCTAACAATATGATTAAATACTTTCTTAGCTTTAATCGCCTTGTCCTCTGCCATTTTGAATAACATAGGCGATTAGTAAAATACAAACCAACATATGAAAACCCATTAACTATATCAACATTTCAGTTATCATAAACCCAAGATTCTCTAGCAGCTATTCTACCGCCTCGTTTGAAAACGATTATTTTAGTTTTTTCAATATTAATATATATCTTAAAATCAGTACAAAATTCATAAAGTAAATTCAATTGTTTTTGCAGACCAACTACTGTGTCTGATACCAAGCTACATCGTCTGCAAAAAGAAGCATAAATATTTCAGTTATATCAGGAAATAACTGTATCCCTCTAACATTATTACGACTAAAAAATGTGTGAAGCTCATCTATAAATAGACAGAACAAAACGGGGCTTAAGGCACACCCTCCCTTAGGCCTAGAGGGCATCTAAAATATCAGTGAGACCATCTTGTGTTTAACACAAGCCTTTACAGAACGATACACTGAAATAATTGATCGATAAAGATTACCCTTAATATTATTTTGACAAAGAATAGAAAACAAAATATCATGATTAACAGAATCAAAAGCTTTCTGAAAGTCAATAAAAGCAACATATATAGGTTTCTTTTTCTGATTCAAGTACTTATTTATAATTGAGGATAAAATGAAGGCATTGTCAATTGTTGAGTATCCAGACCTAAATCCTGCCTGTGATTCTGTTAAAAGTTCAGATGCTTCAACATAAAATGTAACACGTTAAGTAATAATGAATAAATAAATTTTACTTATAATATCTATTAAGGCAATACCTCTGTAGTTGTTGGGACAGTGTATTGATCCCTTTTTGTATACAGGAATAATAATAGACCTAGACCATTTTTCTGAAAATTTTCCTGTTTTAAATAACCTATTAAAAAGTTTCAACAAAAAAGGAAGCAATGCGTTTATTCCATATCTTAAATGTTCAGGAATTAATATTCCACCTGTTGCCTTAGTAACATTTAAGTTTTGAACAGCATTAAATATTTCATCAGTAGTTATTTCAGAATTAAATAAAGAATACTCAACATCACTGATATCATTCACAGACTGGTCTTTTGAGTCATGAACCTGTGAACTTGCACTTGAAGCTGCAAAAAAAGTACTAAAATGATCATACCACTCAATTAAAAAAATATTTGGTTCCAATTTACTTTGGCCACTACAACGGCTGAGATTTCTCCAGAACATTTAAGCATCATAAACTGATTGATCAAGTTGTTTTAAACATTTTGTATTATACAGAAAATGTTTTGTTTTACACATATTTTTATAAATAGATTTTAAGTCTAAATAGTTATTTAAATTACTATTTGTACGATTATTCTTAAAATTTCCAAGGGCTTTACGTGAATTTTATTTCGCCTTTAAACAGTCTCTATCAAACCATATCTTATTAGAAATATTTTTACGAAAGGTTAAAACTTTTTTAAAAGGTTTGCTACTTTCTAGTACAGCATTCTCAAAAGTTCAAGTATAACGTTGATATCCTGTTGTCATCAGCAATACTGTTCTCAAATTCTTCAAAAGTACCGTTAATAATATCATTAGATCACATATAAAAAAAAATGGGTATGATTATTTGAATTTATATAGGTCTTTTCTTTAATCACTGAAGAGTTATTGCCCCTTTTTATGGGCACAATCTTCATTAATATTTGGACAGGAAAATGGGAACTTTCAGAAGTTTCAACCACTTGTGTGTTAATAATGCTATCAAAAAGAGTTCTTGAGAGGATAAAATAATCGATATCACTATTTCCATTTCTATTAGCGAAAGTACATTTAGAAGACAATGGTCCAAATCTACCATTTGCAATAATGATACTGTAGGCTTTGCAAAAATGTAATAATTCTTTACCCCTTTTATTAACAATAATATCATCTGATTCTCTCTTTGTTGATCAATTGTATTTTCTAAAATATCTACATATTCAAGCAAGACAGACACTGGCTTTTCAATAATTGGAAAATCATAATCACAACCCGTGCGTGCATTTAGGTCACCACAAATTATCAAGTTAAGGTTAATAAGATTATATTCTATTAATAAATCTTCAAATATTTGAAATACCCTATGAGACATATTACTATACACAGGTGAACCCTCAGGTGGAACATAGAGCGAAGCAAAAAGTATATTTGCATTTGTTCCAAACAAGAACTTGTCTATTATTAAAATAATACCATATTCAAACTCATGGCACACCTGTTTAATTAAATTTGTGAGTTTCTTACAAAAACAGTTACACCACCCTAAATGACGGCCACCGCTTATAGATTTCTTTGCCGGACAAAAGAAAAAATCATGGTCTTTAAAAGTACTATAATAATATTAATCACTATTTAAGTCCCAAGTTTCCTGTAAACTAAGAATATCACATTTTGATACAAAATCAGACAAATCATATAAATTAAGCTTATTATAAAGTCCTTCAATATTCAAAGTTGCTAATGTCAACAATAATGGGCCTTGGCCGCTATCCTATGGTGGTCCGTGAACTCCATCATCAGAATCGTCAGCCTCCTGTATCGTTTCCATGGGTGTACTTACATCGGTCACAAATCTGTCTGAGGGTCTAACGGCACTTTTATAGACACGTTTAACAATCTTAGCACGTTTAATCAGAGTACCGTTTTTAAAGTATCCCGACCATCCTCTTTGATTAAGTTCCTTCAATTGTTGCCTTTGGGGGAAACTCAAATCATTAGAGATCCTAAGGCCACAGTTTCTTAGTTCCGTGCGATACTTAAACAGGTCGAATTTAACTTCTGGCAGTGTAAATGTGACAATGACCATCCTATTATTTTTCACATCACCTTTTCCAACACGTCTTGCCGAAGCAATATGACTGGGGTACCTAATTATATTTGGCTTTGCTTCATTAAACTTTCTATATACTAAATGCTCCAATGGATAATCATGATCTTCACATTCATCTAGCCCGAAGACCCTTAATGAACATTTCAGCTTTTCAGATTCAAAATTGTTAAGACGAGTTTCAATTCTTTCAAACCGATCAAAATGGCTGTCCTCTTGTAGAGACAAAGCACTTATATCACTACTCAAAACATCATTGTGATATTCCATATCAGATAATCTTTTCTCAATATCATCAATATTAGCCTGAAAATCACTTTGCTTCTGCTTAATATTAATCACTTTTGACTTTACAGTGTTTAATTCAGATTTAAGACAAACAAGCTCTGATCTTACACCTAATACTTCTTTTTTAATAGAGGTTAGTTCTGCAGTACTTTTCTCAAGTGCTTGCAAAATCATTTTTGTATCTTCGGTGGGCCCAGGATTTAGTTCAACGTAATCAGAGTAAAAGAACTCTTGAACTAAATGTAGCATAAAGTGCACCATACGTATCATGGCTATCACTCAAATAGAAGGAGACATTCACAAGCATTTCTATTTTTAGATTTAGAGGCCCATAAAAGAAGCTAATCAAATTAATGTGAGCAAATTTGATAAAAGACTTCCTAGTAATGCTACAAACAAAGTTTGGTGATTATTCATTCATTAGTTCTTTAAGACAAGATGTCTAAAGGTTTTTCTATTTTTAGCTCTAGAGACCCCTAAAAGGGACCAATCAAGTTAAAATGAGCAAATTTGATGAAAGAATGCTACAGACAAATTTTGGTGATCATCCATCATTTAATTTAGTAGGAGTAGATGTTTAAAGGTTTTTTTTTCTATTTTTAGGTTCGTTGACCCCCAAAAAGGGGCCAATTGAAATTACATGAGCATATTAAAGTTTGACTGTCATAATGATGCTACAGATCAAATTTGAGGTAAATCTGCTCATCAGGTTCAGAGAAGAAGAAGATTGTTGACGCATGACGCTGGAGCATCCCGTTTTAATACTAATAGCTCACCCTCTACAGGCGCGGAGCTAATTGTGTTTATGTTTTTTGTCCATGGGCCCGGATTTGAGCAATAAAACCTTTCGATTAACAACTAAAAGTAAATCCGAATTCAAGAACAACTTTCGATTTTTATATTGGTTTCCCCGTCGGTGATTCGCAGCATATCATATTAATGAATGAGAACCGGAAAGCAGTTCTGCTGTTACATAAATTCGAAAGCTATAAATAGCTATAAATGTTCTTAGGTTATAAATTTGTTATTTCCCTTTTTTAGTAGTACATGAAATTATAATTTGTTACATTTTGAAATACATTTACACACAGCATATCAAGTATACTATTGGTGATATAATGAAGATTTCAGGCAAAAGATTTTAACAATTTTGCTTCTGATAATTATTTTTAATTTATATTTATGAAATTAAATTTTTAATAATAACATGTTGATATATTGGTTGTTTTTAAATATAAACCTGGAAGTGTATTTTCAAACGGTTCATCATTTTACAATAAGAGCTTTGTTGTTATATGAATTTTGGCCTACTTTCACTTTGGACAGACTTAAAACAAACATGACTGACAAAGCGATATCACCTTAAGCATAGGCTATAGATAGATATCATGACAACAACAGAAACTTTGATCTGCAGTTTGAACATGAAGTGTAATGTTTTTTATGAATGGTTTTAAAGCAATTCAACAAAAAAATATATATTGATCTCCCTAAAAATTAATTAACAATAGTTTTTTTTAATATATTACCAATGTCAAATAGCTTTCATATCTTTGTCTCGCACGAATATGATATTAGTGAATTTCCTCATACCTACCTAAAATTCAGGTAACAGTCTTCTATTATATTGATAGATACTGTATCACCATGTAACGCGTGTACAACAAACAAAAAAATCCTGAATTTGGTCTTTTGGAAATTCATCCTATTTTTTCATTCCAGAGTGTGTTCTACTTTCAGTATTGAAAGAAACCATTTTTTTAATTTGACATGAAACATATGCATGTAATATTACTATATTATAATATTAGTCCCTTTTGTTACTATTTGTATATTTGTTACAATTATAACAGACTTTGATATTTCCATCATCTATCTTCTGTTACTGAAACAGAACACAGTACAGTCGTGTCACATAACATTTACAAGTCTTGTAAGTCTTGTCTGTATTCAATTGAATTACTTTCCTTACCAGGTAGGCATCAGTGAAAGCATTTTTATATTAAATATTTGTCCCCTCTTTTTAATTATGGACAGTGCATAAGATAAGTATAATTATGCAAAAAATGGTTTGCAAAACATTCGGAAAAAAATCTACAATAGTACTTAATCTGAATATAACATGACCTGTGCGTAGGAATAATTTGGTAAGGTATCTGTAATGAGCACATTTTTTTGCGCGGAGCTTCTCAATTGCTGCATTGCAGCAACATTTGTACTTGTATAGAATTTATTTCACCAGCAAAATATCAGTTTCAATTACATACATAGCATGTCATACCATTTTGGCAATCATTTTGGAAATAAAGTCAGTTTTTTTATTTATTTGTATTTCAGACGCAGAAATGGTGTTCATTTAAATGAAAAGCATGTTTACGTATTTCTATTAAATATATACATGTATTATTTAATTTAAATTTCAATATTGCGCTTATATTATCGTTCAATACTCCTTCACAACATATTAAGTAATACAATATCTTTACAGGAATCGGATATTCTGATGTGTTTATTTGCCGGCATTATGGCAAATCGTATAGAAGACGATCAGCTTCATGTCATGTCTAAAAGTCAAAAAAAGATTTCATAAGGAATGTTGTTAAATTTATGACTTTTTTCTCAGTGATACCAAAACTGACAATATATTACATTAATTTGATTCCGATATGTTTCCTTAGTCAGATAAATACCTATTTGATTCCATAAATGCTGTACTACATTATAATCCCAGAAGTTTTGTTCTACGGTTTCTATGTGCATATTCCAAAATTAACACAAATTCGATTCTGCTAGTTTACAATGAACAATAGCTTTCAAAAAAAATTAATACCGGCAAAGCCGGTGGTAGGGGGCGTGGACAGTAGCTTACAATTTTCAGTACTGTCCATGAACAGAGCTTATTTATGCGGCATAAAACATATTATAGCGGATGTCTACTAAATTTGTTCAAATGAAAGCCCTAATGTCAAATTGGCCCGCTCCCAGGGGTCATTGACTTTCTTTTGTATATGGTAAAACTTTAAAAAATATTCTGAAAATCCAAAAGAGGTAAAGCTTTAATATTTGGCATGAAACCTGTTCTATGTTTGTTGAAATAAAACTCCTAGGTCGACAGTTTAATCCCATGTTTGTTTTCCTTCTCTTTTTCTGTCATCTTTTTATTAGCTCATCTCTCACTTAGTGACAGGCTGAACTGTTTAATAAAACGGCAGCCAGAGCTTATATTAGAAAACAACAACATCTAAACAACATCTTAAACACTGGTTCAGTTTTGAAATATTTTTACACAAATTTTCTTGGTGACAGTACACAAAAATTGTTCAAAGTAAGCTGTCCCTTGTTTTCAAATTGTGCTTCTGGGGTGAAAAAGGGCTGCACTCTTATCTTTTGACTTATTTTTCAGGTGAACGATCCAGGGCCCTCTTTTTTGGAGAGGGGGGGGGGGAGGGTGCGAGTTGGTATCTCCAAACCTACTAATGAAGCTTCACACACTACCTTTATCTTATTATCTAACATGATGGGCAAGTGTCGCATTAAATTTACTGTTTTACAGAGTTATGCCCTTTTCCTTACTGTCAAGCACTGGGCACAGTTGAGCGTGCTGTTTTAAGGCCTCAACAGACGGTAGGATTTTGAAGTACAACACCAATTAAAACTAAGATGCACAGGCAAATCTTAAAGTGTGAAGGCTACTATTTCTTGAATTCGGAAACCGTAAATCTAGATGTAAGGGATAGGACATGTTCTATTTTGAAAATCTTGTCGTACAGATTTCTACAGACCTAATTGACAAGTAACAGATAACCAAATTATCTCCTGATAATGGGTGTAATGAATGAAATTCCAGAACAATTAGGGCTCAAAGGTAAACATAGTAGTAAGATGGGGTAAAAATGATGTTGAAAAACTCTTCATGAAACCCAAAACTGTGTTATGTTCGAATCACAAATTATTCCGAAAATGATTATGTCACGGTATTAAACTGTTCTCTTATCAGGGGAGGTAGTTTGTAGGCGGCCGGATAGCTTAGTCAGTAGAGCCGCAGTACGGTATTCCGAGGGTCCCAGGTTTGAGTCTCGGTCAGGCTTCACATTAAAAAAAAATTTAAATGGCGGTGTTTCAATCTTTACTCATGGCGAAAAAAGTATTTAGTAAGTAAAGTATGTAAAGGATCAATGTAAAGGGATCCTTTTTAGGAAAACCTCAGATGATTCCTACAGTGTAGAATTACCGTCTGAATGCAAGTGTTGTATTGCTTTAAAAAATGTACATTATATCTCTAATTAGTGCTGTACAACTAAATCCTACCGTCTGTTGAGGCATTTACAGATAGCTCGTGTTACACATAGTTTTACATCCTCACCTTCATGACATCATAAACCTTGATGTTACAATATCAAAATATTTATATAAAATATGCAAATGTTTGTGCTCTTCCGGTAGGCTTTTCTATTGACCGACTTTTCCACACATTTTTCAAATCTTTACCTTTTATTGAAATAGCTCTATTATCACTATTTCAAAGATACAAATGTATTCATGATGATACTAGAATTATTGCAAACATGTACTTCATTCCTATTTGAATTTTCAGTACCTAGTGAATTATTGTTAAGGTATACATGTATGTAAATGATTTCACCTGTGATCTTGGCCGATTCAGTCGGCAGGTTCTAGGCCAACTGATTCATATCAGTCAGGGACAGAACAAAAGATACAAGCAACCTAGGTCCGTCTTTTGGATGATAGTGTGTTATGGTAATTTTGTACTTAAACGTTAAGAAATTGCTACTGTATCCCTTCCTTTTTATATCAAAATGTCTTACTTTTCCATAAAATGCCCTACTTTTTCTTAAAGATTCGGTAAAAAGTATGAAATACAATAATCATGTCATTGTAAATACTTTTAAGCTGATGAACACGTGTAATATCAAAGCAGAATACTATTAGAATTTATAGCAAGCAGATTGATTTCATTTGATTTAATACTTCTTACTACTTTTCACTTTCAAATACATTTGTATTTTATTTGTATGATTTCAAAGACAGGAAGCGAGAAACAAGCATAATTAAATGAAAAAAATGACGAAATATGACAGGCAATAAAACCATTTGACCATTGTACTCATTCAATTTGGTTCGACCATTGTACTCGTTTTAAAACAAAGATAAACAACTTCGTTATGCAACTTTACAAAGGATGGAAATTGTTTATGACATGCAAACTTGCAATTGTGCACAAGATATAATTGCTAATTTTTCTCAAAATGCGTTTCTTTTACTGATGACAACGCACTTTAGTACCTGTTCGCCCATTGTACTCATCACCCAAAACAACTTTTTCGACTTTCAGGCCTAAACAGAGAGAACAACAAAGAAACCAATAAGAGAGCGGTATGTGAGGGTTTTATTGTGGCCTATTTTTACTTATGAATTTAACGTTAACCGTATGCTTACCTCAATTTTACTGCTTTTACCAGGCGTTTAAGTCGCCATTTTATGAGCCCACTGTACGATTTGGGTCACGTGATTATCCGCAGTGAATAGAAAAAACTAAAATACCACATAAAATGTTTAAATAATGTCGTGTTAAACGATCTATAAGGGTCGGAAACGTAACATCTTACATCTTGGATTGTATGTAGGGGCGACTTTTCACGGCCTCTACATTGCACATAACGATAACATAGAGAGATATGGAAAGCCATGGCTGTCTGATATTGTTCTTTTTCAATTTCTGTAACCATTTGGATAATATATGAGTTCACTTCGACTATATATGAATTGAAAACACCGTCTTATTTAACCGGAATCCATAATATTAATCCACAGTAACAATATATGAAACCATACTGTCAGTGTATGAAACCGAGTTAGCAATATATAAGTTGATTTTCTCAATATATGATTCCAATTCTTCAATATATGTTACCAAAGTAGCCAAGTATGGAACCAGATGTCCTTATATGAAACCAAATTATCAATATATTTATTCATTTTTACAATATATGAAACCATTTTATCGATGTATGGAACCAAAATAGCAATATATGAGTTGGTTATTACAATATATGATACCAATAATTCAATATATGTAACAATGTATGGAACCAGATGCCCTTATATGAAACCGAATTATTAATATATTAAATCAATTTTACAATATATGAAACGAGTTTATCAATATATGTAACCGAAGTAGCAATATATAAGTTCATTTTCACATTATATGATACCAGTTCTTCAATATATGATACCAAAGTAGCAATATATTGAACCAAAATGTCATTATATTGACGGGACTTTTTTTAAAGGCTGTATTCTATCCTTGCACCGGTATTACAGTTTCGCGCTTAAAGAACAGCGTGCTTCACTGACTGCATACTGCACATTTTCTGAATAAGGAAATATTTGAATTTAACGTCACATTCACTTAAAATGGGCTTGGCAGGCAAAACTTACCGTTATATATATAGGAGTTGTATGTCATAATTTAAGCTATTGAGTCGTACTGACCATTAACAAAAACATATTTAAAAAATAAGTTCATCTCGACCTTTACCTTTGATCAAAAATAGGCATGGCCAGAAGGACACATCTACTCACAAAGTTTAAAAAATAATCAGTCAAATAATAATTGATTTTATGAAAAAGTGTATGCATTGTAATAACAGAACCCAGTGACCTCGGACTTGAAAATAGGCTATTTTGGTTCCATATAATGAAACTTGCTATCATGGAATGTAACATCAACTTATTTACTAGCTGCTACTTTGGGTCCATAAATTAATAAAATGGTTTCATATATTGTAAAAATGAATTAATATATTGTTAATTCGGTTTCATATAAGGACAATTGGTTCAATGGTTCCATATATGGCTACTTTGGTACAATATATTGAAGAATTGGTCATATAAAGTGATACTCAAGTCATATATTGCTACTTTGGTTCCATACATTGATAAATTGGTTTCATAAATTGTAAAAATGAATTAAAATATTGAAAATTCGATATCATATAAGGACATCTGGTTCCATGTATGGCTACTTTGGTACATGTACAATATATTGAAGAAATGGTATCACATAATGTGATAACCAACTCATATATTGCTACTTTGGTTCCATACATTGATAAATTGGTTTCATATATTGTGAAAATGAATTAATATATTGATAATTCGGTTTCATATCAGGACATCTGGTTCCATGTATGGCTACTTTGGTACCATATATTGAAGAATTGGTATCATATAATGTAATAACCAACTTATATATATCTACTTTGGTTTCATAAATTGATACATTGGTTTCATATATTGTAAAAATGAATTAATATATTGATAATTCGGTTTCATATAAGGACATCTGGTTCCATACATGGCTACTTTGGTAACATATATTGAAGAATTGGAATCATATATTTAGAAAATCAACTTATATATTGCTAACTCGGTTTCATACACTGACGGTATGGTTTCATATATTGTAACTGTGGATTAATACAATGGATTCCGGTTAAATAAGGTGTTTTCAATTCATATATTGTCGAAGTGAACTCATATATTATCCAAATGGTTACAGAAATTGAAAAAGAACAATATCAGACAGCCATGGCTTTCCATAGAGAGACATAGAACAAGTTATTTTTGTACTTTTCAATGATTGTGTTATCAGAGACGTTGCACAATCCTGCCACCTTATCTATGTATCATAACTAACTTTTACAACTTTAACTCACATTACATGTCTGTAACCAAGTTTGGGGTGCCAATGTGACGCTAATTTTATCTCACCTGAGGACATATAATACTACATTTATTTTACCGGAGGATCGACCCGACAGTAAAGGGATTTTCATTCTCCGATGATATATATAGATAGGTAAAATCAATCACACTCTACTTTTGGGGAAATGAGACAAATTTTAATAGTTATAGGATGTAACTTAACCCATTGCTCGTATATCACTTTTGATGTTACATTAAAGTATGTATGAACAGTAAATAATTGATGCCTCTTTATCAAAAGTTCTTTCAAATAAGATAATCCTATACGACATTCTTTCAAAGCAAATATTTAGCAAATAATGAAAGCGTTTGGACATGATAGATACGAAGATTAGCTGTCCCTGATATAAATAACTATAATCATTGACATAATCGATTGTTATGCAATCTTTAAATGCACTATAGTTCGTTGTTCTATCGAATCACGCTTCCTGAATTAAAGTTGAAGCTTCTTGTAAATCAATCGTGGGTAGATCATGATAAATAAACCTATAAAAAAACACATAATTATTATATCTTTTGTATATAAAAGGATGGATTTTTATCTAAACACGCATTGTCAAATCAGGCCAATTAGATATATTCGACTGAAACACTAAATCGCTTGGGGAGTTAGTGAATAAAAACAATGAGACAAGTCTTTACTACATTTTTTTCCTTTATATCAATTAAACAAGATAAGGTCGAACAAACTTATAAACAAACTTATATTGAAACGGTATGCATGTTGTTGTTTTTTCTTAAACGTATCTTACACGTGTTTACAACAGAACAATGATACAAACGCGGAAGTTATTCCAAAAATTGGTTTGTTTTTATATTGGAACAGTTAATTATTTTCTAACTGTATTCTAACACATTATATTTACGATACATGTCCATGCTCAACACGTTTCTTTCGATGTTTTATATAATTGTCGCGCTTATTTGACAAATAGATCTTGTAAACCTTGTTTTATTGGTAATTATTGTTTATTAACTGTTGAAACAGTTCTCTAACTGGGATATAAATATTCCGACAGCTGGAAATGTTGTCAATGGGATGAAATCCATTCGTTTTAATATTCATGTATATTCTTGAATTGAATTGTTAAGTAAGCAAAGAGATTGTGCAGTTTTTTTTGGGTTTTTTTTTTTTGATGTTGTAAAACTTAAGTACTTTAAATATACATTGCGCTATAAAACAAGATCTACATTATTATTTGAAGAAGTTCGTAAATCATGCCATCACTAAGTACTTAACAACCCTTTCTAAAACGTTATAACATAATAAATGTTTACGTCAATTTTAAATATAGGCTAAAAACACAATCTCCTGTAAATAAAGATGATCTAAGAAGAGAATGTAATGCATTTTTTTACAGATATTCATATGCAGTTGTTAGTGATGAAGCTTTTGTTCGTCGTTGTTGTTTTCTCAGAAGATTTTATAATAAAATAGAGAAAATATAAAAGCCTTTAAACGGCAAAATTTAAAATTGTTGCATGGTCGCTTTGATAAAGCCCGTTGAAAACTTAATATGAAATGATAACCATTCTTATTAATATGACACCATTGCAATCTTAAAGTTAAAGGCCCATTATGCCCGAGATATGCTTTTTTTTCTCAAAAATCTTTTTACTTTTTCTGTCCTTTTATAATTTCCATAAAGTTAGATTTTGCCTAATTTCTTGAACTATATCTTGTCTGCTGCTTTTTGGCAATTACTACATTGACAGGTATTTACATTTTTCTATTTGTATTACAAATAATTCAACGTTTAGCACTTCTTTTCTTCAGATGATAAGCATTCAGTATGTCTTTAACCATTATTGAAACATTACAATACTTATATTTGCACTTAAATAAAGAAGGAAAATGTCAATCCTTTCTGTGGCTTTATGTGTCTTAAAGGTTAAGCTTGTCTTATAAGCAATTTATTTAACATTTTTATTTTCATGATTCATGTTAAAATTTGGAGAATGTGATTCCTTTAGGATAATATGAACTCGCTGCTTATCAGAATTGTTGGCAAATCCATTTTCATTAAATTATCATTTAGATTATGTGCCACTCTTTTCATGCCAAAGTTCTAAAACCAAAAGCTTCTTTATTATTTACAAAAGATCATAGAAATAAAACATATAAATGTTGGTAAATGGGACTTGATTTGACAAATATTAGGCGAAACCATAACCAAGAGTAATGTACCCTGAACAAATATTTACATAGATAAATGATAAACATTTTCAGAGCACAAATACGTTCATATGATCGCTATTAAACCTTTTGCGGGAACTGGTTTGATATATGGGACCGTGAGATGCGAGTAAATAGAGAAAACAAAAATCCCTAAAGAAAGCCCAACATGGCAAAATTGAAAATGTTGCAGGCTCGGTTCGATTGTGCCTGTTCATGGACGGTACTGTCAAGTGCAAACTACCGTCCACGCTGCCTAACACCGGCTTAAGCGGAATTCAACATTTAACATGAACTTGTAATGGGATTTTAAACGTGCCTACTTCAGTTGGCTTTGAAACTTGAACTTAGTTTAAATTGTTGAACTTCTAAAGATAACATATTCAAGGCAAACTATATATGAATATTTTATCACAATTGAAAGATGGGTGTTTTAAGTCTAAACATTGAAAATTGGAGAACAATTCTAGTAGCTGTTGTAATATTCATGATAACATATCTAACAACAAGACGGGACAAAAATGTTCCACCAGGACCAAATAGATGGCCTATAATAGGAAACATTGGATCGTTAATTGGCGGAGATACACTTGACAAGCTTGCTGAACTACGTAAGAAATATGGAGATATATTTGGAGTGTATTTAGGGTCAGAATTGACAATATTCCTCAACGGCTATGATACAATACACGAAGCTTTAGTAAAACGGGGGACAGTATTCTCGGTTAAGGGAATATTTGGACTGACGCGACGTCCACAAGATTACAAAGTGAACATTCGCCTAAGGTCCTCAGCGTAATACTAGATCATATCATTTGCGTTAGATGTTATAGAACACTTTCCATGTCATACAAAAAAAAACTAATTCAATGCAAACAAAATTCGTGAGGTGGTAAGTTACTGTGTATATGTTATAAGGTTAATGGACACAATAATGTCTTATTAGGCAGTTCAAGGCGAGCAATGATAAATACATTGTATATTAGCTTCATTTCATTTCAATTTCGTCGCTTTCTGTTATCGAGAAGCTTTCTTGTTTTGAAGGATGAATGGAAATATAACTTAACTGACCTATAATTGTCATATTTTGTATAATGGTCACAGTATTTTTTCTCACTCATTTATCGTGTCTATATGCCATGTTTGCTTTCGTATCTTTGTTCAACACTCGTCAGTAATATTTGCAATATTCTTATGCAAAGAAACTATTACCTATTCCATTTTACGTTGTGCTTATTATTCTATATTGTGGTCCCATAAAATCTATATCTAATTTTACCCATTATAAACAACATATACACCTTTATCTATAGTCATAAATCAATAGCCTAGAAAAATAAAGAAATATTGGATATGCTGAAAATATATAGACCCGTGAAATATAAAAAGGACTGCTTAATTATTACTAAAATACAACATCAAATACACTACAATATATACAATATCGGTCAGTGTACTATCAAATATAATTTTAGAGCAATGTCCAACTGAAACATCTACCTTAATTAATGTCCTCCTAAATCTGAACCCCATTAAAATATCAAACAATCTCATATTCATTTATCCCAATGAAATATAAAATAAATAACTAAAGCAATAGCTTAGTGTAATATGGAACACCTGTATTGTCTACAATTTATAATACTTATAATAATTTATAAACATGTATAGCCAAAATTATTAAAATATTTACTTATCCATCTACGCCAAATCTAAATTAATCATCCATTCAAATATCAAATAATAAACCAGTGTCCATAGTTACCAGTGAAACATCAAACACAGACCTTAATTACTGGAACAAAGAAATGAAAACTGAGAGTTTACTGTAATCCTAAATCTAGAAC
>NW_026858831.1:0-9606 GCF_026571515.1 Ruditapes philippinarum
TCTTTTCCTTTTTTTGTGGAAAAAAATTGTGAGATAACAAATATAAATAAAAAACAATACCCCCCCCCTCCAGTTCAAAAGATACTGGACAATGTTTAGCTGTGTGTTGTAATTTAAATTGAAATGAATGAACTCTAAATTAGGCCTACCTTTTACTATCTGTTTCAATCTTTTTTTTCTTCAACACTGATTTTGTTGGAGTCATAGCACCATCTAAATTTAGAGTAGGAGCCCAGTCTGGATCTGAGCGATGGTACATAGATGCCGGTTTTCCTGAAACAGTCAAATATTCATAAATTTAGTTTCAAAAATAACATGAGAAATATGTTTTCATATGCATTTAAAGTAAGATAGAATTGTTCATTAGTTGAAGTCGAAGATGACGTTGCGTTAGGCCGACTGTTGTATGGATACATACCGCTCCGGATAAGATAAGATAAGATAAGATAATCTTTATTTAAAGTCGGTTTCATAAAAACATATAAACATTAGCTATATAAGCTATTTTCCGACAAAACTTATTATCCTATAACAATTCAAACAAACAATCTGTATAAAAGAAAATATATAAAAGTATTAAGAAGATCAATGTACATTTATGAAAGACTCTGTAAAACAGTTAAGATTTATCAGCACATATAAATATGGGTAAGAAAGCATTAAATGATTAAAAGCAAATATACATTACAATCAAACATCACATAAAATTACATCATACAAGAGTGCTATTTATGTACACAACCCTAAAATCAGAAAAAGGATTAGAATTTTTTAAAAATTTAAATTTTTAAAATAAATTAAAGTAAATGATTCAATTTTATTTTATTTAAATATAGTTAACATAATTTCAAGTATGATGCTTGAGCACATATCAGTAGCAGCATCTGATATGTACTCAGTCATGAAACTATGGGTGTAACTAAAACATGTACAAGTATCATAATAATAAAACTTAAAATGTTGAAATGTTTGTGTAACAGATGCTGATCTGAGTTGGCCTAGATAAATTCATGGTCTAAGTTAATTACTTAATTAATTAGAACAAAAATAAAATAAAAGTAGAAATAAAAAGGTAAAAATAGACTTTAAGAAGCTATTGTCCCCTTTATGGGATATATGAAAAGCTGATCAGCAGCTGTCACATATACAAACACTAACATGCACTGACAAATGACTATACAAATATACACACAAGAAGCACATGAAAAGCATTACATGATAAAACAGGTCTTATAAAGCATTACTCTATGGCAGACAGAAATACAGGAAAAACAAAAGAAGAAACAAAAGAAGCATGCAGATTCATTTGATTCACATTTCAAAACTCAACAAAAAACATAACACTTGGGCACACATAGAACATTTGCATTTGAAGCCACTCCAGGTTTGGATAAGCCTCCGAAATTCACCGTAATCAGTTTCTGTTCTTAGTTCATTCGGGAGGCTATTCCAGACCTGGGTGGCCTCATAGCGAAAGCTTTTCTTACCATAAGTCTCTGTATTTACTCTAGGAACTTCAAGTGTGTTGTTATTTCTAAAAGAGTAATAAGAGGAATTTACTTTAATTAAAATAGACTTTAAGAAGCTATTGTCCCCTTTATGGGATATATGAAAAGCTGATCAGCAGCTGTCACATATACAAACACTAACATGCACTGACAAATGACTATACAAATATACACACAAGAAGCACATGAAAAGCATTACATGATAAAACAGGTCTTATAAAGCATTACTCTATGGCAGACAGAAATACAGGAAAAACAAAAGAAGAAACAAAAGAAGCATGCAGATTCATTTGATTCACATTTCAAAACTCAACAAAAAACATAACACTTAGGCACACATAGAACATTTGCATTTGAAGCCACTCCAGGTTTGGATAAGCCTCCGAAATTCACCGTAATCAGTTTCTGTTCTTAGTTCATTCGGGAGGCTATTCCAGACCTGGGTGGCCTCATAGCGAAAGCTTTTCTTACCATAAGTCTCTGTATTTACTCTAGGAACTTCAAGTGTGTTGTTATTTCTAAAAGAGTAATACTAGTAAGATGAATTTACTGTAATAAGTTCTTGAACATATTTTGGTGATATATTTTGTAAACATTTAAAAACTTAAATAGCTAATTGTCTTAATCAACTGATATGTAATGTTGGCATGTTAGCTTTACTTAAAAGAAATTCATATGATGAGCTGTAATCCTCAAATACTATCTTCAATGATCTATGTTGCAACATTTCAAGTTTTTCAGTATTTTGTTTACTACACAAATGCCAAACTAAAGGACAATAGTTTAAGTTTGAACGAACAAAGGATTTGTAAATTAACAATCTAGTATTTTGATTTAAGAATTTACTCAGTCTAGCAAGAATGTTGATTTGTTTTGCAGCCTTTTTGCAAATGTAGGATACATGTAAGTCAAAGTTTAGTAAAGAGTCTATTTTAACACCAAGAAGTTTCACACTTTTTTCACAAACAATTTCTGTACTATTAAGACAAAAAGAGGTTAATTTACTAGTTGTTTGTTTTCCAATACAAATTGCCTGACATTTGTCCAGATTGGCTTGCATTAGATTATTATCAAACCATTTTATCATAGATAAACTTTCATTTTCCAGTATAGATTGTAAAGAGTCAATATTGGTATCACAGTAAGATAATGTGTTGTCATCAGCATAATTGTACACAGTGGCTAATTTAATAAAGTAAAAGATGTCGTTAATAAAGATGTTAAAAATAAGAGGCCCTAGAATGGATCCCTGGGGAACTCCCTTACTTATTGACATCCAGTCACTGCATGCTTTACCAAGCTTAACCCTTTGTTTTCTATTTGACAGGTAGTTGTGCATAAGTTCTGCGGCTGTGTCAGATAAGCCATAGGCCTTAAGTTTCAATACGATCAAGTCATGTGGGAGACAGTCAAATGCCTTTGACAGATCCATGAGTATTGCTGCTACATACTCATGTCTATCCAAGGCATTTTTCCAGTCTTCTATTAGCCGTAAAAGAGTAGTTTGACATCCAAATTTAGATCTAAAAGCTGCCAGAAAATTATGAAAAATGTTGTCAAAGTATGAAACTAGTTGCTTATTTATTGATTGTTCAAAAATCTTCGAGAAAGTGGGCAGAATACTTACAGGCCTATAATTTTTCTTTTGAAAAGGATCTTCTTTTTTATAAACTGGAGTAACCTGAGCCATTTTCAGGGACTCCGGAAAAGTATTATTAATAAAGCATTTATTTATTATACATTTTATAGGCTCCGCAAGAGATTCAGCACCTGCTTTTATAATTTTTGGAGGTAGGTTATCAATACCTGTGGCCTTCTTACCATCCACACTGTGCAGAAGCTTATGCACTTCCTGAGATGTAACAGGTTTAAATACAAAATTATTATTGCTTTGGATTTTATCAGAGATAGCCTGTACACTAGGGTGTTGTTCATTAATCATTATATCACTGTTGATACCAATATTTTGAGCTATATTAACATAAAAATCATTAAGTATGTTGCATACCTTATTTTGATCTGTTATTAATGTATCATTTTCATTTAATATAATTTGAGCATCATTTTTGGCTGTATTTTTACTAGAAAGAAAAGGTTTTATAGTAGGCCAGAAATGTTTTGACTTTGGTCCCCCACCACACCTTTCAAAAAAATATATTTGCATTGAGTTTCTTTTAAGTTTTGTAACTAAATTTCTCTGTTTCCTATATTTTTCCCAGTTTTTATCAGTTCTATATTTGAAAAATGAATTTCTAAGTTTTCTTTTTACATAAATGGCTCTGCGGAGTTCTCCATTCATAAAAGGGGGAGATTCTTTTTTAACCTTTTTTTGTTTGATTGGTGCATGTTCATTTACTACTTCTTTGAATAAGGTTTTACCTTATATTTACTTTTACTTTTTTATTTTACTCAATAATTTTATATTTGCAGAAATAAATAACACGAAGCTTCATAATTATATTATTTTATATTTTTGACAAACCTTTCAAGAAATGATCGGAGCAAATTTTAGAATACTTCGTCGGCGCATCTTTTCGATTTATGTTAGAAATCCACAGTATTCGTCGCTCTTCTGTCAAACTCTTCGTAAATTCGCCTTCATTTTCTCTGACAGATGGAATTGAATAAAATCCCAAGCTACGACTTTGGTCTGCACGATTACTGCAACCATTAACCCAACAAGAAATTACCATTTCTGTTCTAAATTAAGATTGTTTACATGTACGTTCACTGAACCACGGAACTGTATTGTTTGCCAATCAAAATGGCGGCCACGGTAGACTGCGCAACGGATGATGGGAAGTCATGACGTCACATGAAAACTATCTATACGCAAGTTACATGTGTTATTGTTATGAAATCTATTTATAGCCATAGATCTGTTTACAAGTTCCAATCATTTAACGTTGTAATATTATCATTTGTGGTACATTATATGTATCAAAATTACGAGTTTTTAATAGTGCTTTAACATTTAATCATAGTGACAGAAAAGGGAAAGAAAACATAATTAACCTTTAATTCGAATCTAAAGTCACGTAGATGGAAATTCAAATTCGTAGGCGTTACGTTTTGGCTGTCGGTCAGGAATCGGGATGCATTGATAAGTGAATATTATAGATTTTCTTGAACAAAAAGGTCAGTTCACTTTATTTAGATTTATTTCTACTTTGTATTTGATAAATAATTGCATGATTGCAAGCACTCTTAAATTTAATTATCATTATTTGAACAGCTGAAGTAAAATGCCACACAAATTCGCGATAATGTCTAATAATAAATCTTTTTAAAATTGACATGTTTTAACTCTGCTTGTGAAGAGTTTATAATATGCCTTTCAGTACTACCAAAGAGAATGCTTAGTTTTCATATTTTTCTTAAACTGTGATGTTTTTGTCCGAGTTAAAATCTGAGAATTGAGAATGAATTTGTACGATTTCGAGCATTTCGGACCAAGACGTTTCGGTCCCAAATAACCCAAAACGTTCCGGTCCCAAATAACGCAAGACGTTTTGGGTCCAGACATTTTGGCATTAAATCTTTAATTTAAAACTATGAAATATTTAAGACTTGCGTAACTGTTCTATTTCAAACGTAGAATATATACATAAGTTAGAATATAATTTTCTTTTCAGGTAGAATCTAGTTAAAGTGTTGGACATGCTCTCAAAGGTCGGAGGGACGGAAACACGTGAATATGTAAAAAGAAACATATGCATGAAAGTAAGATTTTTGTAAATTCTATTACATACATGTACTTTAATCCATACTAAACTGGAGTTTAAAAGCGGCTTTTTTAAATGTTCAGTATTTATGTTTACTTTTAATTTTTGTTAAAGCTCTCTTATAAAAAGTTGGCAAAATTGTTCATTAAGTTAAGATAACCATGAAAACATTTTTGCTTGTTACTTTGACATGTTTCATAAATTTCTTTTTTTTTCAGTGATAATGATGTCACACACGCTATTGTGCGCTACAAACGCTACATATCCTCCTGACAGACGAGGTGTGCTGAAAGAAGGTCATATCTTAAAGCATCACTCCTCAAAATTCGTGCTAATTCTCATGGATATCTAAAAGTATAACTATGTGAAGTAACTAAAAGGCAGCAATTTATACATTACTGACAATTATCAAAGAAGGTCAAAATATGCAAAATGCCACTAAATGTTTTAGAAATGCTGTACAAATATAGTTAAAGTACTGAAAATCTGTCATAAATTGCTTGAAACATTATTATCAGAATCTTTTAACTGTTCTTAAAATTATAATATTTCCATTGTTTTATTTGATAAGGCAAACTTTGATAGAAATGTGCATACATTGTTTTGTTCTTTAATATTTGTACATGTTTTCTTAGTTTCATTTATGACATTGTTTTTGTAATACTTTTTGTTTTGTAAAAGTTACTTAATAGATTGAGTTACATTAAATTAGATCAAATCAGGATTAGCCAGAAAATATTTATGACGTGGTGAAACAAAAAGGATTAGGGGAATGATAAGATGAAGGTCAGAAAATGATCAGATTTAGGGCAGAAAAGGGTTATTATATAGGTCGGAAAATGGTCAGATTGAGGTCGGAAAATGGTTAGAAACTGGTAAGATTTAGGTCGGAAAATGGTCAGATTGAGGTCGGAAAATGGTCAGATTGAGGTCGGAAAATGGTTAGATAATGGTCAGATTTTGGTCAGAAAAAGGTTAATTAATGGTTAGATTCTGACGTCTACCTGACGTCAGATTATTACGTCAAAAAAACTTTCAAATCCAACTGTTTTTCCGACCGTCATCCGACGTCAGAACCTGACTTAAATCTGACATCAGTATGACGTCTTGTGTTTGCTGGGTTAAAGGTTTAATATGTAAAGGAACAAGAATAAAATCGGACAAAAACAACAAACAAACAAATACAAAAAATAAACATAAGTGTCTAATATATTTTATATTTCTTAAATCGGGTACTGTTAAGGTGTTAGATTTCTCTCACTGTTTTTGGATGTCTGTATATAACAGTTTAAGCTTAGTAGATACTATAGATTTATGTTTTCTTTATGATTTTCTTACACCTAGGTTTAACGTTTCTTTGTTTAAGGTATGATAATGGCCATTATCGCCGATTTTGCGACTCCATAAAAACGGTATTGCACGGTCGTGCATATATTTTGACGTGACGTCATTTGTGTTATACAAACATAGCGTTAAGACGTGCTAATTAAATGTGAGCGTTTTACTATAGGCGCGTTAATGAAAAATTTTTATCACTAAATTTATTGAACTTGTAAAATAAAATAATATCATGCTCACCAAAGGCTTTCATAATATAATTTTATTCAAGTCGTTCAATAAATTCAGTATTAAACTTACACCCATTCAATATCCTCTACTTATAAAGAACTGAAAAATTCTTTAGCTATCTCTAAATAATCTATAACATCACGCTTATAATAAAGAAGAGCACCGCTAGGCGGAGCATTATATGCCCGAAAGTGGTTTTTTGTAGTAAAGATGAAGCATTTGTAAGACATGGGAATTAGCTGTTCATCCTATAAAATTTTACAGCTGTAGGTTGATTAATACTTAAGTTATTAATAATGACCTTAACCTTTGACCTTGTGACCCAAAAATCAAAAGGGGTCTTCTACCTTATATGGACAATCATCCTAAGAAGTTTGAATATTGTGGGCCAATTGGAACTTTAATTATGCTCTAGAAACTGTTTTCAGTATTAAGGTAAAAGTGACTTTGACCTTTGACCTTGTGACCCCAAAATCAATAGGGGTCTTCTACCCAATATGGACAATCATCCTATAAAGTTTGAATATAGTGGGCCAAATGGAACTTACGTTATGCTCCAAAAACTGTTTTTGGTTTTAAAGTAATTGTGACCTTGACCTTTGACATAGTGACCCCAAATCAAAAGGGGTCTTTTGCCCAATATGGACAATCATCCTATGAAGTTTGAATATTGTGGGCCAAATGGAACTATGCTCCGGAAACTGTTTTCAGTTTTAAGGATATAGTGACCTTGACCCTTGACTTTTTGACCCCAAAATCAATAGGGGTCTTCTACCCAATATGGACAATCATCCTATGAAGTTTGAACATTGTGGGCCAAATGGAACTTAAGTTATGCTCCGGAAACTGTTTTCAGTATCAAGGTAAAAGTGACCTTGACCTTTGACCTTGTGACCCCAAAATCAATAGGGGTCTTTTACCCAATTTGGACAATCATCCTATGAAGTTTGAACATTGTGGGTCGAATGAAACTTAAGTTATTTTCAGGAAACTGTTTTCAGTTTTAAGGATATAGTGACCTTGACCTTTGACCTTTTGACCCCAAAATCAATAGGGGTCTTCTACTCAATATGGACAATCATCCTATGAAGTTTGAACATTGTGGGTCAATTGGAACTTAAGTTATGTTCCGGAAACTGTTTTCAGTATCAAGGTAATAGTGACCTTGACCTTTGACCCTGTGACCCTAAAATCAATAGGGGTCTTCTACCCAATATGGACAATCATCCTATGAAGTTTGAACATTGTGGGTTGAATGGAACTTAAGTTATGGTCCGGAAACTGTTTTCAGTTTTAAGGTAATGGTGACCTTTGACCTTTTGACCCCAAAATCAATAGGGGTCGTCTACCTAATATGGACAATCATCCGATGAAGTTTGAACATTGTGGGCCAATTGGAACTTAAGTTATGCTCCGGGAACTGTTTTCAGTATCAAGGTAAAAGTGACCTTGACCTTTGACCTTGTGACCCCAAAATCAATAGGAGTATTCTACCCAATATGGACAATCATCCTATGAAGTTTGAACATTGTGGGTCGATGAAACTTAAGTTATGCTCCGGAAACTGTTTTCAGTTTTAAGATCATAGTGACCTTGACCTTTGACCTTTTGAACCCAAAATCAATAGGAGTCTTTCACCCAATATGGACAATCATTCTATGAAGTTTGAACATTGTGGGCCAATTGGAACTTAAGTTATGCTCCGGAAACTGTTTTCAGTATCAAGGTAATAGTGACCTTGACCTTTGACCTTGTGACCCCAAAATCAATAGGGGTCTTCTACCCAATATGGACAATCATCCTATGAAGTTTGAACATTTCTGGTCGAATGAAACTTAAGTTATGCTCCGGAAACTGTTTTTAGTTTTAAGGTCATAGTGACCTTGACCTTTGACCTTTTGACCCCAAAATCAATAGGGTTGTTTTACCTAATATGGACAATCATCCTATGAAGTTTGAACATTGTGGGCCAAATGGAACTTAAGTTATGCTCCGGAAACCAAATTGCTAACGGACGGACGGACGGACAGACAGACAGACAGACGGACGCCAGGGGGTATAACATAATATGCCCTTTCGGGCATATAAAAACGTTTTCATATGGATAAATGTTATGGAACAAATGATTGCACTCAGCTAACAATCGACTGAAGCACAATTATTGTTTCTTCTCAAAACATCTGAAATATGTGTAAAAATGTTACCCTTTCCCACCTATTTTCAACACTTGTTTGACCATTTTGTTGCTCAGAGAGTCTAATTAAAATATTCTTAAATTTACCCAATTGAAAGCGATTTTCAAAGTTTGGCTATTTTTCCAGAAGTATATTAGTTTATCTTGTAATATATTTAATACTTTTACCGAGTAGTTTTAATTTGATTACATTTGAAATATCAGGTACCGATTTTGTATATGAAATAAGCATTAGTTAGACAATAAATACCTCTAAAAATAATAATTTTCAGCAGTTTAAGAGTTATAAGGCTGACACTAAATGTGTTTTTTTTACATTTGACGGGGTGTGACCTTGACCTTGGCGGTAGCAACCCAATGACTGTGCTCTGCACATCGTCTCATGATAGTGATCACTTGTGCAAAGTTATTTCAAAATTTTTGCAGCGGTTTAAAAGTAATGCAGTAGACACGAAATGTTCTTTTCAATACTTGACCTTTCAATGTGACCTTGACCTTGGTGAAGCAACCGAATTATTGCGCTCTGTGCATCGTCTCAAAATGGTGATCACTTGTGCCAAGTAATTTTAAAATATTTTCCGCGGTTTAATAGTTATGGAGCGGACACGAA
>NW_026858832.1:0-32984 GCF_026571515.1 Ruditapes philippinarum
TTAATTTTGCCGACGATTAAACGCATAAAAAATAAGAAAAACCCTCACAATAAATAGCTCTTGGGACGCTGTTTTGAACAAGGCTAGCTTTACAATGATATCATGGCACTTTACCGAGATAAAATTTTACAGAAAATACTTAGTTTTGGAAAACAACACAGAATTGTTTTTTCCAACAGGAAATAAAAACCGAAGGTCACTTTAATCGGGATTACCTATAGCAAACAGTCCAGTTAAGATAGTATATGACTGCCTGATAAGGGTTTCTAATAAACTAGCTGAAGTAAATCATAGCTTTTACAGTGAAAATTTAAATTACATTTATAGCAAATAAATTGTTTTTAGTAAACAATGTTTTTCATGTACATGTATATTTAAAGAAAGATTTCAAGACGAACATGATAATTATAGATAAAGAATGCTTTATGCGCAGTGATTATCATATTTTCAGAAAATCTCGCGAGAACAACGGCCACGAAGATTTTTTTGCCAAGTTGTTCGTTTTTAAGACGAACCGGTGAAGCACGTGTCTTTATTAGACTTTCTAAAGAGAGATAGAAGTCTGTTGGGAAATATGTCAATCACAAGTCTAAAGTACAAACACATCACGAATCATGTTTATAAAACATGTACAGATATAAAACATTTTAAGCTCTTCTGATCATTGAATTGATATAGAAACATAAAATAATCGAACATGTCATGTTTTTCTTTACAATCCACCGAAAGATGAAAGAGCAAATCAGCAACTTTGAACTTATTTGATGCAATTGCATCTTTTCGACCTTTGCCGTCAATCCTCACACAATAATGTTGTCACCAATCTTCCATGGCGGTCAAGGTAGCGATTACTTCGTTTTCTGCCCCTGAAAGTTTCATTTTGGGCAATTCGCAAAAAAAATAATTATTTATTTTTTATTATTATTAGCCTAAGAAGCCTCGAAATTTGCTGAACAAGATAGCAAACAAGGGGGCCATTTGCCCCATTGCGCTAACCTAAGTACTTAATGCAATTGATATACAAAAGTAAAGTTATCAGGTCTTAAAAATTATTTTTTGTGTTGGTAAGAAGTTGATGTTTTAAGACAATACACCAAGAACTTTAAAGTTATGATCAAGGTTAAAGTCTGTGGATGGGAAAGGTTTTTATTATAATATACATACAAGAAAATCAATGATCCCGGGGCGGGGCATATTTTGACCCTAGGGCTATAATTTGAACAATCTTGGTAGAGTTCCACTACACAATGCTTCATGCCAAATATCTAACCTCTAGCCTTTGTCAATTCAGAGAAGGCTTTTTTTAAAAAAAAGTTTTTACAATATACATTTAAGAAAAACCTATGACCCCCGGGGCGGAGCCAATTTTGACCCCAGGGCTATAATTTGAACAACTTTAGTAGAGGACCTATAGATGATATTATATACCAAATATCTAATCTCTAAGCCTTGTACCTTCAAACAGGAAGATTTTTTTAAGTTTTTACTATATACATACATGAATAAGGAAAACCTATGACCCCAGGGCTATAATTTTAACAACTTTGGTAGAAGACCTATAGGTGACATTATATACCAAATATCAAAGCTCTAGGCCTTGTACTTTCTAGCAAGATTTTTTAAGTTTGCATTTTTAAACTCCTTTTCTAGCCCCGTGACCTCCTTATGCAATAAACCGGAACCATTTGAACAACTTTGACAGGGGACCACCCAAGGATCATTCCTGAAAAGTTTGGTTACTGTGCAGTCATCGGTTTTTGACATTTCGTTTAAAGAAAATGTTGACGGCGCACGACGACGGGGGATCACTATAGATCAACATGGGCATGTTGTGCTCAGGTGAGCTAAAAAGGAAATTAGTTTCAGCCTCGTGAAGTTGGGTTAATAATAGCCCTATTTCGCCCACCTCAGAACTATTGTTAAACATGGCGCTCAAGTCAAGTATAAAGACAATTTAATCATAAATCAAAATTAAAGCAAAATTCAGTAATTGACCTTCAATGTCAAGGAGTGAAACTCATTTACGAGGTCAAGTTCAGTCTGGTTAACTTGAAGGTCTCGTCTAAATGGTTGTTGTGTCAAAGTATGGAGGCAACCCATGATAAAAATAAAAACTAGAAATGTGTCCATAGGACACGGGTGCCCCCACCGCGCCACTGTTCTGTCAATCTTTTTACTAAGTCAAGGGAAATAACTCTACAAATACTGGATAAATCCACAAGCGAAACCCCAGGTGCAAATCTAAAATATGCTGAGCAACCTGCCCATAAGGTTTAATGACTATGTCAAATCCTTTTTGAGAAACTTGCGACTTAAGTTGAAAATTGCAAAAATTTTCTAAGTGAAGGGCAATAACTCTAAAAATACTATATAAATCCAGACGAAAATACCTGGTACACAACTGCACATGCTGATCAATATTCCTGTAAAGTTACATGACTCTAGGTTAAATACTTTTGAGTTACGTGTGACACATGTTGAAAATTGCAAAATTTTACTAACTCAAGGGCAATAACTCTGAAAATACTAAAAATATACAGACGAAGATACCCAGGTGCACAACTACACATGCTGATCAACATTCCTGTAAAGTTTCATGACTCTAGGTCAAATACTTTTTGAGTTACTTGCGACACAAGTTGAAAATTTCAAAATTTTACTAAGTCAAGGGCAATTACTCTGAAAATACTAAAAATATCCAGAAGAAAATACCCAGGTGCACAACTACACATACTGATCAACATTCCTGTAAAGTTTCATGACTCTAGGTGAAATACTTTTTGAGTTACTTGCGACACAAGTTGAAAATTGCAAAATTTTACTAAGTCAAGGGCAATAACTCTGAAAAAACTAAAAATATCCAGACGAAAATACCCAGGTGCACAACTACACATGCTGATCAACATTCCAGTAAAGTTTCATGACTCTGGGTCAAATACTTTTTGAGTTACGTGCGACACAAGTTGAAAATTGCAAAATTTTACTAAGTCAAGGGCAATAACTCTGAAAATACTAAAATATCCAGATGAAAATACCCAGGTGCACAACTACACATGCTGATCAACATTCCTGTAAAGTTTCATGTAAAGTTCATGACTCTAGGTCAAATACTTTTTGAGTTACGTGCGACACAAAAGTGAACGGACGGACGGACAGACGGAAGGACGGACGGACAGACGGATGGACGGACGGACAAGGGTAAATCTAAATGCCCGCCACTAACGTGGGGGCACAAAAACAAGAGCTGTCAATCAAGTGACAATACCCCCGAAAAGGTTTCTTTAGCATGCAGGTACAAAATGTATTATGAAAAGAAGAGAATGAAAGTAACTATTGCCTAATATTGTTCTTGTGAAGTGACACATCTTGATGTGGTAGACATTTAAAATTCCTTGACACTGTAACAGTTTGGAAACTAATGTGTACCTTCAAACTCTTCTTTTGAGTACAAGTACTTTCAAAATATTAGTGACCTTGACCGTGGAAGTAGGAAAATGGGTCTTCCATACAAGACGTCATCTTGATGTGGTCGACATTTATACCTATTTATTTTAAAATCCTTCGATAGATGACAAAATTACAGTCCGGATACGAATGTGCGTACCTATAATCTCCATTGTGATAGCGTGAAAGTACGACCTTGACCTTTGAAGGGGCATGGTTCTTGGTGTCATGTGATAGTCATTTGTGCAGTTATTTTAAAATCCATCAATGCATGACCAAGTTACTGTCTGGACTCGATTGTTATGTTAATGGGGATGCAGGGACAGACATACGTACATGAGCCTTAGTCGCGACATAATCTTGACAAGAATGTGTATCTTCAAAATCGTCTTGATAGAGCGAGTACATATGTACTTTTAAACTGTGTGACCTTGACCTTGAAGATAGGGACATTGACGCGACACATCGTCTTGAAGTGGTAGACATTGATGCCTGGTTATTTCAAAATCCTTCGATTCATGACAAAGTTACATTCCGAATACGAGTGCGGACCTACGGCTCTAATTGTGATAAAGTGACGGTGACCTTGACCTTTGAGGTAGGGACGTGGTTCTTGAATGCGACACATCGTCTTGATGTGGTAGACATTTATGCAGTTATTTTAAAATTCTTCGATGCATGACAAAGTTAAATTCGGACACTAATGTTTGTACCTATTCACTAATTGTGATAATTCAAAACTTCACACTTGTTATTCTGACCTTGGCCTTTGAGGAATGAACGTGGTTCTCTGACGCAACACATCGCCTTGATTTGGTAGACATTTGTGCAAAGCTATTTCAAAATCCCTCAATTTGTGACAGTTACAGTCCGAACAAGAATGATGTGGGGACGAACAGACGGTGCACTTTTAATATTCCACCCTTTGGTGGCTAAAAAATATGACCAACATTCAAATTTTCAGATGGCAACGGCAAATAGGTCTGTGGCAATTCTACAAAAAGAAATAGGGCCAACAAGACTGAAACGTCTATTTCTTATGCAAGTCAATGTAATTCAGGTGACCATTGGGGAGAGGTAACTATTAACTCTAAGGGCATGGCTATCAAGTTTTGTGGAAGTCAACAAGAAATTACTTCACGCTGAATATCTAAGCTCTGGGAATTGTAGTTTAACAAAACAAGACCTAAAACATTAATGATAATTTTAAAATGTATTAAGTGATCAAAGTTTGTTTGTTTCATTTTACGCCTTTTTTCCAAGTTTTTCAGTCATATAAGCGGGTAGTTTCCTAACCATCGTTCCTGGAGTTACACCAGTACTAGACTACCTTCTTCCACGCTAAACCAACAAAGCATATCCCGGGGATAGAACCCACGCCTCTAACCCTCGACCACGGAGGCGGAAGTACTTTACACATTGCAAACATTCAACATAGACAGGAAAGTCAAGACTTCCAGATATATAACAATATACATGTAACCTTTCTTAAGGTGTGTAATAATGCAAGTATGTTCAACACCATAGCGGCTCACAACAAATCAATCAGTTCAGAAAAACAAACACTTTAAACAGTTTTTTTTTCTTTATTTAGGACAAGATTGTATCCAGCCTACATGTGAAGCATTACCGAACTTTTCAAACAATATTTTTTCCCATTTTTTTTTCTATTGTGATAAGGTAAGTTGTTAAAAAGATCCAAGATGTTTATATAGGATATATTTTCATTGTACTGTCAATGGGTTTAATCAAATAGACCGAAGCCCATGTCATCATCGGACTCCTCCGACTCTTCCTTCTTAGCCTCCTCTTTCTTCGTCTCCGCAGGAGCTGATGACGCTGCAACTGGGGCAGCAACGGCAAACTTAGATGGGTCAGCCAAATATTCCTTTGTCTGAAATAGGTGCAATATTTTTTTTAGCATAAAAATGCCTAAAGTTTATATAGTGAAATGTACAGTGGATAGTGGAGTGCAAATATAAAGTGAAAAATCAATATTTACAAATGAGAAATAAAATATTTAAACTTAATATGTTTCATGACATTAATTTGAAGTGCTATCACATTTTAGTGTTTGAAATTATTTTTTGACCAATAAAACACCTATTAAACAACCTCTTTGTGAGTTCTATGATAAATCGCTCTATGGCTACTTCCGGCAAAATTTTAGTGTAAACAAAGGTATAGTGTTCTCTTTGATATAGATTTTTTGTTCACTCTGAATCAAATATTGAAAATACAAATTCATAAACTTCACATCCTCTGAAACTTTAATTGAATCTATATGGTTAAGCATTCTTCAATTTCAAAATAAGATACATAGTGTACAAAAAATAAATAAATAAGTAAGCACTATACTTCACATTTGTTGACATTTAAATTCAGCAAGATGCACTAGTTCAGAAGTAGAAATAGAGCAATTTATCGTACACATCTGAAAGTGGTAGCTCTGTTTTTTACCAGGCATGAATAAACTGCACTATTTCAAATGATTCGAAGCCCATTTTCTTTAGATAATCGGCTTTAACCCATCAGTCAAGGAAACAGTTTTTATCTTAAGACATCTTTAATTCTGCAATCTAACCTCGGCAATAAACACTTATATGTATTTTATGTAATAAAAAAATTACGATTAAGAAAATATTATCTTCAAAAAGAGAACTCAGTTCATTCAATCAATATCAATTTCAGATGATACATATCATCAATGTAGTCTAGCTGAAAATGTAATTTATTTTTCAAATGAAACTCTTAATCTTATTCATTTTCAAAATCTGATCAGCAGTAATGCAGGAGAGTTTATTGTGTCATGTGACATCTCCATAGTAACCATGTTCTGCTTAAACATCTCAATTTCCCAATCCTTAATAAAAATATTTCAATTTCATAGTTGCTACAATTAAGGTGATTTGATTAAAAAAATCATGTAATTTCCTGTTGAATATTTCCAATAACATTTTTTCAGTAGAACTATTTTCCTGCACAAAATTAAGCCACAAAATTGAATTATTTTTAATTTTTTCAGTAAAATCAATCTTTCTAAACATATAATAGAGACAGTCTACCAAGTTTACAATTAAAGTATGCTCAGACAGCCTCTGTGAGGCATTTTGTTACCATAGTAACCAGACAGTACAAGTGGGTTCTGCCATTGCTGGCTCTCATACCAGACTGGTCCTAACAGGTTATAATTAACAATCATCATTGCATAACATTTTACCTACAACACCACTCTTCAAAATTTTATTTACCCAATCATTATAATGCTAAGTCCTCATTTCTATGTTATAAAAACCTTTTAGTTGCAGTTCAAGTCCTTATGTGTATTCTGTTTGTTTGGTTTTAAGGTGCTACACAACAATCAGAATAGGTCATTTGGCAACAAAACAGGTGTTAAATGTGTAAAGGAGGCTAATTATCAGGTTTTAGACATATTATTGATTCTGTACCTGCAATCAACCAATATTAAGGCCACTTCTTTTTTTTTTCTTGGTTTACAATTTTTTTTTTCAAAAATGTCCACTGGGTGGTCGAAAAAAAAAAAAAAAAAAAAAAAACCTCAAAGGGGTCCATCGGGTATACTGTAAAAAAAAAAAAAAATCTTGTATGGTGCACATAAAACACTATTTTGTCAAAAATAGTGTCATTCTTCTATTGACATAAGCAAAAACAGTAATTTAAACATCTTTTTATTGTTGTTTTTCCTTAGTATAGCTTTCATGTTAACTTTCTTGATACAAATGTACCAAAAATATCTGCCATCTTTAGAAAATATTTCTAACAGCCTCAGTCACCAAGTCAGTGCTGGGCTAGCTCTTTAGAACGACATGGCCATCAATCTATTTTTGTCTATCAGCAAGGTGCTTTACAGATTGATTCCAAATTTTTGAACGGAAAAATATATTCGAACACACTGACGGTGCATGGGCAATTATTTCGTTAAAAAAATATTCCGTTAGATTGTTCTGACTCAGTTAAACGCTTGCATTTGAATTAGCCAATCAGATTTCGCGCACTTTACGGCCGCCATTTGTTTATCGGCTGTAAAAGGAATTGAAATACATGAGAGGATTTAATCATGATTTTTCGGATGTGACAGTTTAATTATTTTGACAAAAGGTATTTATTTTTTAGTTTTGTTCATAAATAGGTCAAAAAATATGTAAATACACGCTGTCTTCATTGTTTTTCGTTCCGCCCGATTTTCTGGCGGAACATGCTATGGGTTTTTGAGCAATTTCGATATGACGTTGCTTTGCCCAGAAGCAAAAATATCTCAAAGCGACGTCATATTTATAGGACTAAAATAAACAGTGCCGCTCAAGGGCGCCGCCATTGTTGTTTTACCATGAACTGTGTAGTTATCCGAGGTAGTCCGAATGTTGTGTTTATATAGATTCGTACTCAAAAATATTCGAATTTTCGTACTCATATTTATCGCGCTTATCGGATATTTTTTTTTGCATCGGGGGAAAAAAAAGTGGAAATTTCAGTTTTATTTTTTTTCCAATTTACAAATATTTCGGGTCGCCGGTTTTGTAAACCAAGAAATATAAAAGAAGTGGCCTAAGCTAGGCGTTAAAGTTTCTTGCTATAAATGAACAATCATCAAAATACATGCTTGGCCTAGAAGGGGTTTGAATCTTCACACCTAGCAATTCTTTGATTACTATTCTGACAAATAAATCATTCTGCCTTGCAGCCATTTTCTCTTTGATAGAAAGAACAAGAATATCCTTACCACATATAGATGCTTGTAATGGCCATTTCAATAAAATTCAAATATGGCCCAGGGATCATTCTAGGGGTGATTTCTGCGATTTCTCGCAAGAAAATCACCAAAATCTCAGAGAAATTTGTGAAATGAGAGAAAATCTTGCATGGTAATTTGAGCCAGAAAATGTCTAATCACAATCTCAAGAATGCTAAAATTACACAAAAATATGATGAAAAATTCACGATTCCCATCAAGAATTTAATTTCAAATTGTTTATTAATGAAATCGGTGTAAAAAACTGCAAAAAGTAGTCCAACACTTTGAATTATTTAGCCTAAAATAATTGCCGATCGGAGACCACAAATTCACCATACAGAAATACGGTATGATGGCTAACCTTTATCTATCTGTAAGTTGAGAATTTACACAAAACAATTTTAATTGATTTTGACACAGACTAACATAAAAATGGACATGTCAAAAACAAATACCAGTAAAATTTGTCTTCTAAATGTCACATCAACCACGGTAAATTTTGCCGTAAAGAACAAATTAAAAAATTTTGTTTTACGATTCCTGATGAAATAGCCGATAATAAATATTCTTTTATTGAACAAAAATATTTAATTTTATATAATTGCAATCAGCAACAGCTAGAATTGTGAATGTTTCAGCGGAAAACAGACAAATATTCATTTGTCACATATTTTCGCGATGTCGTGATTAAAAAAAATACTAAAAGGAAGCCGAGTGTTATTTAAAGGTGTTTTATAACATTAAAAATGATGTTTATGAATAAAAATTACTTTAGGTATTGTTTATATTTGTGGATATGAGAATATTTGTCATTATGTGTTCAGGTCACATATTCAATGAATATTTTTTAATGGAGGGAGGTGTGTGAAGAGAATCATAAAGAAAACAAAACGTAAGGTTATAAAAATATTCTTCAAATCTCAACAATCACTTCTGTACAGTACCATGTTGTCCATTAGGAACATTGGCTGCAAATAATAGTTGTAGTAGATATCCATGTATAATTCTTTTATATTTCAGAATAAAAGTGTTATCACAATTAGAATTTTATTATGTTTAAAAATCCTGACCAGAATGATCCCTGTGGCCCTACAATAAGGAAATAAGAAGAAACCTATTTTCAGCATCTGTATTCTCACTCTTTTTGAGTGGACCAGAACCCCAACAAAGGTTATGGTCAAAGGGAAATTTGAATATTTAGCCAGACTTCTACACATTTTTGGTTTATCTTTGCAGATTGTCCATCTCACCATTTTTCCTCGATAACAAACCAGTACTTAAAATTTGTTTGCTAGTGACCAACTTCCCACTAACAAGCCGTTAAGTATTCCTGAGAAATCTTTGAAGAAATTTCATTAATATTCTTTGGCAAAAGTAGTGGCCATAAATTTCGAGTTGCCGGGGATTTTACAAGGAACCTGGGGAATAGGAAGAGCATTGTGATGGATTAATTCATTACGTTAATACTTACTCTCTCAGCTTCAGCAAAGGTGATATCGGTCTCCACGGCAATGGCCAACAGTTTCTTGAATCCATTAGCAATGGAGTGGGGTGCTGAGGCAGCTGTTGGGTAACCTATCCCCAGAGATACTGCAGCCACGTTCCTTACGCCCTGAAATACAGTAACTCTCAAGTTTTACTCTCTACATTATAAAACATTTTGTTGTATCAGTAATCCTGAACATGCTTAAATATGTGTTATGGATTTGCAGAGTTCTGCATTTGGAACATTGGGAGTTTAACAGCATCATATCAGCAATGTCTATAAAATACTCTGGGTCTATCAAGTGATTTTTTTAAACAAATTTACAAATTCATCAGTGTTGGTCCTAGGACTCACTGGGCTATAAATCTTTTGAGTCCCAAAATTTAGCCGAAAAGTCTGAGTTACAAGACTTAAATTATTACTTGAAACGAAGAAAAAAATGAATTTGATTTCTACATTTATTACAATGCTTGTGATACTGAAATTATCAAAAACTGTCATTATAAGTTTATTTCCATTAATTTAGTTTGATATTAATCAAAACTTCATCTTCAATAATATTTTTTATGTTTTTGTCCTCATTTTCATATGATTAATCAGAACCATCACTTTGTTGTTGCAGTCATACTGTTTTTTGAATTTGTTTATGTGAAGTACACACAGGTGATATATTCAAACAAAAAGTCAAACTTCTAAAAATATCTCAATTTGCCATTTTTTTAAATAAAGTTTAATCGAGTAAATGCTCTGGATGGCCCCAAACAAGGAACTGTTCAGAGGTAAAAAATTTACTGGTCAAATTTTTGAGACTTTTCCCCCTATTTTTTTCAGAGGCATGGGGAAAAATTTTACATAGAGAAAGAAGGAAAAGTTCCAACAAATGTAATAAACTCACTTTTTCGATAAAAATCCTCCCTGTTTTTCGAATCCTAGTATAGACACTGGGACTACCTACTGATCATAGCTGTATAGTTTCATTACAAATGTCTGAGGAGAGGTTGTTTCTCAAGATCAAAAACTACTTTGAATCTAGTTTCCTTTACTGAGCAACAAATAGAAATTCTTACCATCATAAATTTCTGCATCAAATCACTATCAGTGATGTCCAAGATCATTGGCTCAAACACACTACCAGAGTCGTACACTGTAATTAACAGAACACAGGATGCTTGTAAAAATTCTATTTAATCCTCAACGATCACCTCCAGAAAACTAAAAGTGATAAGACTTTGCCACCAAACTAGCACACAGCCAGCATACACCAATGTGCAATCTTACAAGGCTTTATACTGTTGGCTTACCATTATCTCAATATCCCTGACCCCAGAGTTGATGATAATATTAAGTCCAACAAGAGCTGTTGGCAGGCCAAAAAGCTTATTAACTATTCTCAGTGCTATTCTTTCAGAGCCTGAAGTATGTAAAATTTTCTAATTTCAAGAATGGGCCATAATTCTGTCCAAATGGCATGTAAGAGTTATGTGCCTTGGATAGTGATAAGACAAGTGTGTTTTAGAGATACCATGGTGCATGCAAAAACTTAACCGAAGTGTAAGGACACATACACATGCAAGTTAAATAGCTCTCTCTCTCTCTTTTCTTAAAATGGTAAAGCTAAAAATACAAACTGGGCAAGTTCACTAAAAAAATTCTGGACTGTGTTGGCAAAGAATTTTATTATTCTGATTAACTGAAATTCCAAATGACAAGTCTAAGAAATGATCTGTTCAAACTTGAGCACAAGACATTTAAATTAATTTCTGCAGGGAGATATGGTTGAAAAGTATCATCATATTTTATAGAATACAAGGAATACATTAAACAACATAAAAGCATGTACAGTGATGAAAAAAGCTATGCATAAAGTAAAGCATATTCAGCTAAGATGTCATCTATTTTTAATTAAACAGAGCAAGGCATTTTTGTCTAAAACAAGATATGTTTGTAAAACATGTATGCCCCCTATCAGCAGCCAATTATTCATGTGATAAGGTAATTATGCATGACTTTTGACCCAGTGATCAAACAATTAATAAAGGTTATCAAGTATCTACTGGTCATGACCTTGACCTTTGACCCCTTGACCCAAAACTCAATAGGGGTCATCTGCTGGTCACCACCAATCATCATACAAAGTTTGAAGTTCCTAGGCCTAAGCGTTTTTAGTTAATTGATCGGAAACCGTTTTTACCTACAAGGTCAATGTTACATGACCTTTGACCCCTTGACCCTAAAAACAATAGGTCATCTGCTGGTCATGACCAATCACCATACCAAGTTTGAAGTTCCTAGGCCTAAGGGTTCTTAAGTTATTGATCGGAAAGCATTTTTACCTACAAGGTCAATGTGACCTTTCCCTTTGACCCCTTAACCCCAAAATCAGTAGGGGTCATCTGCTGGTCATGACCAATCACCATACCAAGTTTGAAGTTCCTAGGCCTAAGGGTTCTTTAGTTATTGATCGGAAACTGCTTTTACCTAAGAGGTCAATGTGACCTTGACCTTTGACCCCTTGACCCCAAAATCAATAGGGGTCATCTACTGATCATGACCAATCACCATACCAAGTTTGAAGTTCCTAGGCCTAAGGGTTCTTTAGTTATTGATCCGAAACTGTTTTTACCTAAGAGGTCAATGTGACCTTGACCTTTGACCCCTTGACCCCAAAATCAATAGGGGTCATCTACTGATCATGACCAATCACCATATCAAGTTTGTAGTCCCTAGGCCTAAGGGTTCTTTCGTTATTGATCGGAAACCGTTTTTACCTACAAGGTCAATGTGACCTTGACCTTTGACCCCTTAACTCCAAAATCAATAGGGGTCATCTACTGATCATGACCAATCACCATATCAAGTTTGAAGTCCCTAGGCCTAAGGGTTCTTTCGTTATTGATCGGAAACCGTTTTAACCTACAAGGTCAATGTGACCTTGACCTTTGACCACTTAACCCAAAATCAATAGGGGTCATCTGCTGGTCATAACCAATCACCATACCAAGTTTGAAGTTCCTAGGCCTAAGGGTTCTTTTGTTATTGATCGGAAACCGTTTTTACCCAAGAGGTCAATGTGACCTTGACCTTTGACCCCTTGACCCCAAAAATCGTTAGGGGTCATCTACTGATCATGACCAATCACCATACCAAGTTTGAAGTTCCTAGGCCTTAAGGTTCTTTACTTATTCATCGGAAACCGTTTTTGCTTACAAGGTCAATGTGACCTTGACCTTTGACCCCAAAATCAATAGGGGTCATCTACTGATCATGACAAATCACCATACCAAGTTTGAAGTTCCTAGGCCTTAAGGTTCTTTAGTTATTGATCGGAAACCGTTTTTGCTTACAAGGTCAATGTGACCTTGACCTTTGACCCCTTGACCCCAAAATCAATAGGGGTCATCTACTGATCATGACAAATCACCATACCAAGTTTGAAGTTCCTAGGCCTTAAGGTTCTTTAGTTATTGATCGGAAACCGTTTTTGCTTACAAGGTCAATGTGACCTTGACCTTTGACCCCTTGACCCCAAAATCAATAGGGGTCATCTACTTGTCATGACCAATCACCATACCAAGTTTGAAGTTCCTAGGCCTAAGGGTTCTTTAGTTATCACTCGGAAACCATTTGGTCTACGGACCGACGGACCGACAAGTGCAAAGCAATATACCCCCTTTTTTTCAAAAGGGGGCATAATTACTTTTTTTTATCAATTTTCTTAAATAGAAATAATTTTGTTAATTAGAAAATATTCGCCAAACATCAAAAATCTGCTCAGACAGCCTCTGTGAGGCATTTTGTTACCATAGTAACCAGACAGTATGAGTGGGTTCTGCCATTGCTGGCTCTCATACCAGACTGGTCCTACCAGGTTATAATTAACAATCATCATAGCAAACTTTCTCTCTTTCCTATGCTCCCGATTTTTTAAAAATATATAATATAAACTCATTTCTATTTATTCTTTGTAAATAAGTATAAAAATTTCCGCAAATAATTCTCCAAAATTGTTTGGGTCCATCATTTGTTTGTAGAATGACATCAACAACATGACAATTTGATGGCTATACTTCCTAGTAAAGTATAGGTTTTCACAAACCAGTAAGGTAAAGTTTTTCATAAATTCAAGTAAAATGAAACAGAGACAAACCTCTTTGGATGACAAGACCATAAGAGAAAGGCGAGATGTTCAACATGTTCAGAAGAGTGGATTCTGAAGGTCCGACTTTATCTCCAGTCTTGATCAGGTTCACATCGTTCTGGCAAAAAAAAAACAAAACAATGACACATTTACAAATATAAATAAACTTTTGTTAATGTTTTAGGTTGGAGACCTATGAAGCAATAAAGGTTCTGTTTTGTACTACTGTCTTTATGGGGAAGACTGGTTTATTACTGGTCACGCTATACTTTATTTTACTATCATTGTATTCAATCATACAAGAAAAGGTTTAATATTTACTCTGGCCTTCAATAGACAGTAGGCTGAATTTGATAATATTAAGAGAACTATGTATCAGATAATAGAACAGCTCAGACAGCCTCTGTGAGGCATTTTGTTACCATAGTAACCAGACAGTATGAGTGGGTTCTGCCATTGCTGGCTCTCATACCAGACTGGTCCTAACAGGTTATAATTAAGAATCATCATTGCTGTAGTATTACAAAATCAGATATGCAGGTGACACTCCTTTATTTTTTTGGTACTAATATACATCGCACTAACACTAAAGGTCATATGGGACTATCCAGTCACACTGGTGGAGCAAGACTTCAGAAGACCCTCTATGCACTTCTATTTTTGAAATTCAAATATCAAAATTTTAAATAGTTAAAACTACATAGATCAATCAAACTTCTTTCAGTATATTATTTGAATACTTCCTTACATGAAAGATCTGAAGTCCAAAGATCAAGAATGTAATCCTAACCAAAGTCCTCAAGTAAAGGAAAATATTTCTGTAACTTGTCACTTTGAGAAGAACGCAAACCTGTATTTGGTGGTTCAAAATCAAAAGAATATACTAACCAAGATTTCAATACATCCCTTCGTAATCTTGGTTGTGATCTGCAGAGCCTGGAAGAAAGAGGTCTTCTCGGGTCCCAAGGTGGTTGCCTGCTTTGGCACTACTACATCAACTGGGGCAATAGCTCCAGCACGAGCAGGGGCTTTGACCTGTAGGGAGTTAAAATCATACATGTAACATTCAATATCAAATTTACTATTAGAAACAAATAATGATATGAACCCTATTCAGAATAATAATAACAAATTTTCTTTTAAATTAAACCATACAGGATGCAAATGACGCACGAGTTTTGTATCAGATGTGAGAGGCAGATGTCCATTACACTCCATGTCCAAGATCATTTATCAAGGAAAACTAATGCGGTTAATCATGCCACCCCAGAGGATCACACTAGTAACCTCTAGATAACCAATCTGATGCTCTTCCAATTAAGCTACCCTGAGTAAATTTTTTAACTTTACTTGATATCTGGCAAAATTGATAAGCATTTTCCCTTCATGATTGCCTATTCATGGTTTTCTCTGCAACTACAGCATATAGATTGGGTCTGTACTTTTAGTACTTGAAAGGGCAGATGGACCCACATTAAGCATAGACTACAGATACACTATAATTATAGAACATTTACTTAATATCTTACCTTGTTTGCCAGAAGCATTGATCGGACCTCAATGAGATCTCCCTTTGTGAAGACCAGGCCTACATTTCCAACAATGTGAGGCAGCAATCTGAAAATTTTAATATTGTAATATATAATACTTTTGAACTTATAGCCTGCTTAATTTGTTAAATAAATTTGAGATATTTTGAATTTGGAACAGTTCATTAAAACTGTAAGGGATTCCAGTAAGAAAATACTAACATCAGTAGACACTGTAACATTAAGGTGCCAACAGTGCCTGGCCAGACTAGATTGTCTCACATTTTACTGACAATTATACACGAAATTTACCAAAAAGTTGTATATTTTGTATTTATGTACAGTCAAGGTTTTTCCCCAGGATTTTGGGAACACGACCATATCAATGATTTTGGGAATTTCAGCACTGTTTTGTTAAAAAAAACTGCATGACTTAAATTTTGCAGTGATTAAATGAATGCAAAGAATCACTGTTTAGGATGGCATCTTCAAAACATTTAAACAACATACAATGAAAGAGCCCTTATTTTCAAAGATTTTAGAATTTGTTATTCAGTATTTTTATTTTGTAACTTTCAATTGGGAACTGTGGATTGGGAAAATAACATACTACTTCCAATTGGGAATATGACCGAATATCGGCTATAAAATAAGCAAAAAAAATCCCCGACAGTACAAGCATAAAAGTACATCTTACTTCTCAAGGGCTGGGTTGTTTTCTAGATGTCCCCTTATAGCCTTCCTCATCATTGTATTTTTTCCCATTAACACAACTACAAGAAACGAAACATTCAGTCATGATCCTTCATTATGGCATATATATATAAACTGATAATATATTTCTACAATAACAATAGAATAATATATATTTTTATAAGCAATTACACGAGTCTATATTTTAACATTCATTTGTTACTTGTTTTGTGTCCATCTGTCTCCAAAATTACAAAAATAAATTCACAGACTTTTTAAGCACTATTTAAGCATGTATTCCCATTTCTAAGCACATTTGTAGCACATATATCAACACAATATTCAACCTAAGAAGGCTAGTTTTTTCGCTGTTTTTTCTTGAATTATACACATTTTCTGGCCAAACTAAGGTTTTATAGAACAACAAAGGGTGCATCAAATACAAATAAGTTCAAAACAAGTGCAATTTGTCCACTTACTGTTACTTTGAGCAAGCATTTTATTGAGTTTGATACTAAATTGGATAACTTTTTTTTTAATTTGTCAACTGTTGATTTTTATCGACACTATGTCATTCAATCATTTTCAGCAAAGTTAAGAACTTTTCAAAACAGTAATCAAATTCAAGGACTTTAAAGCACTATTTTACATTTTTAAGCACTTTTTAAGACAGGGACTCAAATTTAAGTACTTTTTAAGATTGTACAAACCCTGATGACATTTTTAAACATTGCTGGGCTTATGCAAATTAATTGTATCTCCTATAAAAGATGACATGCTACAATTTTTAGTTCCTATGACTGTCACTCTGAGTTTACTCTCCCAATCATGGCAGTCAGACACACTGAATTTACCAGAGCACTGTTCAGCCACCTCATCATTCCATGACAGGCTGTCAAGCAGTTAACCAGTAGTAGTTGCCTACACTTTCTGATAACTTCAGTCACCCAATTCACAGTTAAACGCTCTATCTATTAATGTAACAGGAAAGTCTAGCTCCAAAGCTACATATTCTGATAGGTTACCTATTACAATACTAGATGATAGAGACAGAAATATTTACTAGCTTGTTCGCGGAGAGCAGCTCTGATTTGCTGCATCTGTTTCGAGCCGACATTGTCTGCATTCACAATGAAGCATTTTGGATAATCGTCCAAAAGTTTCTGAAAATGGAAGAAAATATATTCATAAGCATGATAATTGTATCAGAGTTTGTGGTCCCCGTCATCACATGAATAAACTTCCATCGTTTCTTTTTAAAACTCCCTTGCTTTATCACAATTTTAAATCATTGGATCATTTCTAAGCTTCATTAATTAAATTTGTCCACATAGAATGAAAGTAAATGAATTAAAAATAAGCAAATTAAGACGATTAACTTAAGAATGATTCTTAACTCTAAAGAGCTGGATCAACTTAAAAATACTTCCAATTATTATTAACCCTGCAAAAAATACCACCAGAGCTCAGGCTGGTCATTAAGAGACAGCTGGATGCCACCATGACAACTTCAACATTAAGAAACACTCTTTTATAATATTATACAACTTACTAGAAGATAAAACCAAAAATTACCAACTAGAATTCAAAACAAACTATAAGAAATTTTTTATGACATGCTGCTTCTATGGCATCAACTTGTACAAAACCATCAACTTCATTTGTTGAAACAATTGCTCTCTCACATGGGTCAGGACTAACTTATGAATAAACAAATTGTTATGGTCAACTTACAGCAATCTTGATGAAGTAGTTAGACTTCCATGTTGCCTTGTCTTCCTTGACCATCTTGGTGAATCAGGGATAGCTGAGCAGTTTAAAGACAAAGCGGTTCTTGACAAAGATCTGAAAGATGTAAAAAAAAGATTTTACTATGTAGTACTATATCTTATATTCAGGGTTCTCACTAGGACTTGAAAACATGGAGTCCATGGACTCCCAAGCCTGAAAAAGTTGGATTCCATAAGCACATCACAATTAATATGTTTACAGATTAGTCATAATGCTCACAATAGCATTGCTGATATATGGAATCTTCAAGAGACTTTCAAAGTTTAAAGTTATTCAAAACAAACTCTGAACTACATAGTATAACAAGCAATTATCATAGTATTGCAAGCAATCCATAAGTCCCCTACCGGTTTGAACCCCATCAACATTCTGAAGGGCCATTGGCCATTCACCAATGTTTCAATTTTTCTATATTTTAAGTAAATTTGTTGGAAAAGTTCTTTAAAAGTGATCACAGAAAACAGTTTTTATGAACAGACAGACAGATGGACTGAATGACACTCTAAAGTTAATATTTGAAACATCCCTGTTACCAAAATATAACATTTTTAAAAGCAAAATTCTTAAAGAGGAGACAACTCTTGAATTAAAGATGCAATTTCATAAAAATATCATCTCTTTTTGACTAATCACAAATATTGTTATATTTGCCATGTTTTAAGCCTATTTGTTGCCAAGGCAACCAATAATTTTTCAAAATAGGAAGAAAAGATAAGGCATGCTAATCTCCAGACTGCCATCTACCCATATGATTGTCAAGTTTCATAAAAATATTTCCAGTACTTTTAGAGTTATCACTGGATTCAGTTTATGTGTAAAATTTGCCATATTTTCAGTCTATGTGTTGCCATAGCAACCAGAATTTTCAACATAGGAAGAAAAGAAAAAGGCGTGCATAATCTCCAGACTGCCATCTACCCATATTACAAGTTTCATAAAAATATTTCTCTTACTTTTTGCGTTAACACTGGATCCAGTTTATGTGTAAAATTTGCCATATTTTCAGTCTATTTGTTGCCATAGCAACCAGAATTTTCAACATAGGAAGAAAAAACAAGAGCGATCAGTGATCACGTGTGGCCTAATGATGGCCAATTTCATGTTGGGACAAGTTTTGTGACAGACGGACAGTGCACAACTAGACTTGGTACTGATCATTCCTATAAAGTTTGGATAAAATTGCACCAGTAGTTTATGAGGAGTAGTCCGGACAAGCTTTTGTGTATCTGGCAACACACAGAAAAAAACACCTTTTTATCAAAGGGCCATAACTTGGCCAAAAATCATTCAACCGGAAAACCCGTGCAATATGCGCAAGGACTTGAGCTACAGATCAATCCTATAAAGATTCATTGAAATTGCATTAGAGGTATAAGAGAAGTAGTCCGGACAAACTTTAAAAATAAAAATTATTAAAGGGTCATAACTCTGACAAAAATCATTGAACCAGAAAATGCTGACAATATGCACAACTAGACTTGGTACTGATCATTCTTGTAAAGTTTGGATGAAATTGCACCAGTAGTTTATGAGGAGTAGTCCAGACAAGTTTTGTGATGGACGGACAAACAGACGACGGAGAAGTGATCCCTGTATGTCGCCACTACTCCGTAGAGGCGACACAAAAAAGACGTGCATAATCTCCAGACTGCCATCTACCCAGATTTGAAGTTTCATAAAAATATTTCCAGTACTTTTTGTGTTGCCACTGGATCCAGTTTATGTGTAAAATTTGCCATATTTTCAGGCTTTTTGTTGCCATAGCAACCAGAATTTTCAACATAAGAAGAAAAGAAAAAGACGTGCACAATCTCCATACTGCCATCTATCCATATATCAAGTTTCATAAAAATATTTTCAGTACTTTTCAAGTTATCGCGGGATCCAGTTTTGAGGACTGACGGACTGACAGACAGACGGACGGAGGGTAAACCTAAAGTCCCCTCTGGTAAACCGGTTTGGGACTAATTATTGTTTTGTTGTTAATATTTATTATGGAACAATAAAATTATAATGCATCAACATGTGGAAATCATTGTTTTTTTTCTCCACTTTTATACCAAATCAAATTTTATTCTGGTTAAATAAGTCCACTCTAAAGACCAAAAGTTTATATTTGTTAAAAAAAAAACAACGTATATATGTATATAGGCAGCATTTAGCGGAATGAATAGGAATATAATGTACAGCTTCACACAGTGTGTAAGAAATTCACATCAACCATTATATTAGCAAATATCTTCAAAAGGGGGCAAATTGAAGATCGATATTTAAAGATTTAATGTCGAGTAAATAACAAATTAACAATTCATTGACATGTTTGGCTTGGAAACTGCGAATTTTTGTGCCCTTTGCGAAATTTTAGGGTTTCTGGCGAATGTGAAATCGCCGATTTTTGGGATCAATTTTCGGATAGAATGTAAATATCAAAGAAAAGCGTAATTACTAAGTCTGTGTATTTCGGTTTGTTGTCCTGGCATTTCGGTACAATATCTTAGTCTTAATACACTTATAGAACGTTTTGACAAGAATGAGAACAGCAAAATTTTGCATAGAAATGCCGAAAATAATTATGGTTCTTGTGCACTGCACATCTACCCGTTGAAATCTATTTACATACAAAGTTTCATCTTGATATCTCTTATAGTTTTAGAGTTATGTCCTGGACAAGTTTTTTCTAACAGGGGAGATAATTAAAACAAGAGGGCCATGATGGCCCTGAGGTCGCTCACCTGTATATAGGCCCCCGGAGCTGGGCCAGTTTAAACCCCCAGGGCTTTTATTTGAGCAAACTTGGAAGACACCCATTAGAAGATGTTTCATGATGTTAAGTTTTTACTACACACATATAATGAAAAACAATGACCTCCGCCCCCCCACCCCCTTTGGCAGGGCCAATTTAAACCCAAGGGCTTTTATTTGGACAAACTTGGTAGACACCAACAAAAAGATGTTTCCTGCTTAAAATCTAACCTCTAGCTCATTGGGTTTTTTAAAAGAAGATTTTTTAAGTTTTTACTATACACATATAGTTAAAAACAATGACACCTCTGGGGCGGGGCCAGTTTTAACCCCAGGGCTTTTATTTGAACAAACTTTGTAGACACTTACTAGAAGATGTTTCATTCTTAATATCTAAACTCTAGCTATTTGGGTTTTTCAAAGAAGATTTTTAAGTTTTTGCCATACACATATAAGGAAAATCAATGACCCCCGAGGCGGGGCCAATTTTGACCCCAGGGCTTCATTTGAACAAACTTTGTAGACACTCATTAGAACATGTTTCATGCTAATTATCTTAGCTCTAACTCTTTGGGTTCTTTAAAAGAAGATTTTTTAAGTTTTTACTATATGCATTTAGGGAAAATCAATGACCCCCTGGGGCGGGGGCCAATTTTGACCCCAGGGCTTTTATTTGAACAAACTTGGTAGACACCCATTAGAACATGTTTCATGCTAAATATCTTAGCTCTAGCTCTATGGGTTCTTTACAAGAAGATTTTTTAAGTTTTTACTATATGCATATAGGGAAAATCAATGACCCCCTGGGGCGGGGCCAATTTTGACCCCAGGGCTTTTATTTGAACAAACTTGGTAGATGTTTCATGCCAAATATCTAAGCTCTAGCTCTTTGGGTTTTTTAAAAGAAGATATTTAAAGTTTTTTCTTTTGGTTGCCATGGCAACCAGAGTTCTGCATGGAATTAAATTCTTTGAACAATTTTTAAAGGTGACCACCAAAGGAACATTCCTGTGAAGTTTGGATGAAATTGGCTTAGTGGTTTATGAGGAGATGTCATTTAAAGTAAAAGTTTACGGACGGACGCCGGACGAAAAGCGAGCACAAAAGCTCACCCTGTCACTTTGTGACAGGTGAGCTAAAAACCGGGCAAAATAGAGTTATGGTTCTTTGACACTGCATATTCCCCCTCTGCCCTTGAATGAATCACTTTAAAACAAAAATACATTTTAACACATTATATCAAAAGTAAATCTTATTTTCGTAGACCCGATCTTATTTTCGCTTTACACGGTGATTAGCTTTTATCGTTCGATGTATTTTCAGCTCAAACTTCACTATTTTAAATATTTTTTTGGTTCTGAAATTTAATTTGCTCTTAAATCATTCAAAGAATGCATAAATATATAATTTACAAAATTACTTTAACAAATAAATGCACTATTTCAAAAATAAATCTTATTGTCGTAGCCATGATCTTATTTTTGCGAAAATAGCTTATTTTCGGTATTCATCTATACCGATCCCGGAGCACAAGTGGTCTCTAATCCTATAATTATGACGTCGCTTTGAGATATTTTTGCTTCTGGGCAAAGCAACGTCATATCGAAATTGCTCAAAAACCCATAGCATGTTCCGACAGAAAATCGGGCGGAACGAAAAACAATGAAGACAGTGTATTTACATAAGTTTTGACCTATTTATAAACAAAACTAAAAAATAAATACCTTTTGTCAAAATAATTAAACTGTCACATCCGAAAAATCATGATTAAATCCTCTCATGTATTTCAATTCTTTTTACAGTCGATAAACAAATGGCGGCCATAAAGTGCGCGAAATCTGATTGGCTAATTCAAATGCAAGCGTTTAACTGAGTCAGAACAATCTAACGGAATATTTTTTTAACGAAATAATTGCCCATGCACCGTCAGTGTGTTCGAATATATTTTTCCGTTCAAAAATTTGGAATTAATCTGTAAAGCACCTTGATTAACCAGTATGGCTGATAGACAAAAATAGATTGATGTTTATATTTTATTTTAAATTGATAAGTACATTGTTTGAGAGTTTTTGTGTATTATTGAGCATGAAATTGAAAGAAAAGAAGATAAGCTTTTGAATAAAGCTTGAAAGGCAAGACAATAGACATTTTTTGAATTTTTTATGATGCTATGCGTTTTTGAGCAATAACTATTAGACGTCAGGCTTGACCGACAAACTATTACAAGCCTGTAAACAGGTCTAGGATTTCATGATATTTATGGACTGTCCGTAAATTTATAGACAGTCTAGAAATTTAAAGATTTTTCAATCCATAAATTTACAGATATTCAATGTGAAATTTGCTGTTTTTAGTTTTACAATGAAATCCGCACCTTTAGACAAGTTGTTTTATTGATTGTTTATATTTACAAAGGTAATGGGGTGAGTTTCATCTTTGTATGATGATTTTGAAATTTTTATAAAAAATGAAAATTGAAAGTCATCAAACTGTTCTGAATCTTAACATACTGTTACATTTAATCATATAATACCTAACCTTATTCATTTTAACCTGCGGTTTTAAATTTTAATGCAACTTCTACTATTTTCTTACTTAACGTCTGTTAATTTACAGATAAGAAAATCAGTAAAATTATGGATCGTCCAAAAATTTACAGACTGTCCGTAAATATCATGAAATCCTAGACCTGGTAAAGCCTAATATATTGGACTAAAGTGGTCTCATTCATTCAATGATGGGTTTCTACTGTACATCAACTTAATTAATTCTTGCAAAATGGTATTTCTTCCTTATTATTCAGCATTATATTACTACAAATGAAATCAGAAACAAATAAGCAAACCAAATGACGATATAACAGGCCTGAAATTTTCAAGTGGCATGTAGTTCTGGCTTCCATAACTTTATATGTCGCTTTTATTTTGACGTTGCGACAGTAATACTATAAACCTGTTCGCTGAAGTATCTTTAGCTAGTGGCATGTCGCGAAAACAAGTGCTAAAAGCGAGATGTGACGACTGCTAGCGATTAAATTGATATGTTCTCAAATTTTTGATAAGTAAAGTATCTAATGAAACATAAGTTATCTTTCTTCATATGTTTTTAACAATCATTTCACAGACTCCCTTTAATTTTACTTTAACCGTTTCTGTACACCTACCTTGCCGTACAAAAATGTCGGAAAAGAAATTGCACGTGTTGCAGCCTCGTTATGAAATATAGAAAGTAGCGCAAAGATTATTTAAAGGAACAAAAAGTACACTTCACAAACTAATACAAATAGACATAAACAGCTAATAATGCTTTGAACACAACAGTTAGATTGCATTTTTTAAATATATATGTAAACAGGGCCTTTCAAAGAGAAGATCCTGATGTAAACTACTTTATATTTATGTCTTTCACAAAATTTCTTAGCTTTAATTGTGACATAACACAACAGTTAGATTGCAAAATATGTCATATAAAAAAGAAATTGTAAACAGGGTCTTTTAAATAGTAGGCACTGGTGTAAAGTACCAAATTAATGGCCTTTCACAAAATTTGAAAGTTAATTTTGAGAAAATCTTATTCATATTGTATCAAATACAATTGACTTTATATACTGACCGGATGAAAATGTAAATTTGCTAGTTAGAGTTAAATTAAGTGATCATAAAAATTGACATGAAAAAAGAAACTCACGGAAGCACATAAATATACAGTATTTCATGAAAATAATTGTTGGGGAATAACCCTTTATGTTATTAAGGCAGGGATGTTTATAATAATTCAGATAATGTATACATGTCTAGAATGAAGACATTCCTGTTACAGGGGACCCCTGATTTCGCGACCATTTACTGTATAAAATACAATGTAAGATAACATGTGCAAAGTATTTAGATGAAAAAGTTTAAAAGACAAATCCCATCATAGAGACAACACATAGAATTTTCTACAAATCAATAACGGTTTGTTTTACTTTTAAGTGCTGTGTGGCAGCCGTAAAAATGTTGCACCATACTTCATTGTTGTTTCTTTTTTTTCTGGTCCTTGGGTATCAATGAGTCAATCACTTTTAAGTGTTGAAAACTGAATACCGCTCAAGTCAGTGCTGGGGACCGTGTGTGGGATGTTGCACTTTTTCATTATCCGTCATTTACAGACTCAATCAAACCGAGTCTCCAATTTTCATTTAATTTTGCTGTTTTTAATTAATGCTTTCAAGGGATCACTTTTCCAGATATTTTTAGATAATTATATGAAAGATGTTTGAAATTGGGTGGTTCAAATTAACTTTTAGTTCGGAATTTGCATGAAAAAGACATTCTTAAATTATTTGAATTATTAGTATTTTTAATAGATAACAATTCAACAGACCAATTTCTTATCCAACATAAAACAAAACCAGAATTGGCCGTCTTCTTTTTAAACAATTTAAACAAATTGTTCATTGATTTTGAAATTTTTAATCCGTAGACATGAATATTATATATAAGATTTTTATTTTACAATGGTTGGTAAGAAGGATTATCATTAATAACTATTATTAGAGGGTTAATTATTAACCCTCTAATAATAGTTATTAATGATAATCCTTAATAATTGTGCTTTTGGTCACGACAATTTAGGGATATATATTTATATACTAGCAACTGGCGTATACCCAAATGAAAATTAAGTACAAGTGCTATATAGCCCTCAGACCAATACGAAAACTCTTTCAACTGCACACCAACATATACTGAGTATATTTTTTATGTATATATTTTTTTCACTCGAAAGTACTGACGATGTATATGTTTAAACATTCTGACAGCACCTGTTTTTACAGAATTGTATCAAAATTCATAATTCATATGATAAATAACGAATATGTGAATGACAATTGTGCACATCGACAACTTTATATGTATGTATACAACTTTTGTATGCTGTAAGCCGTTGGGTTAATTTAGCTCGACGATTTCATTTTGATGTCGACACGAACATTTAGACGTTACCTGCAGTTTTGTTAAAGTACACCCAGTTTCAAGTTCGTTTAGTTTATGCTTTGTAATGAACAACATGTACTGTAACTATTAATGTTTAAATAGCTGGAACATAGTTTATAAAATTAAATAAACGAATCAAATCATCCTGAATCCCCTCATATAAAAAGTAGATCCGTCCAATATAATCTTGACATTCCTAATTGAAAGTGTGTACTGATTGACGACCAGGTAAACATGTGAATTTTGATTTTCAAACACGCGATATTTGTAAATATTAGTGTACACAGAGTTTAAATATTGTTCAAATGAAGGAAATAGTGCAGTTTATATAGCGGAATATGGGATCAGGTTCAAGCAAACCAAAAACTCAAGAAAAAACTCCACCAGCCAGATCTGATAATGTTTCCAAGTCATCAAGGCAACTTAAAATTGAAAAAAATGAGAAGTCAGGACTTGGTGGAAATGAAAAGATCACAAATAACACGAAAACTGATAATAATAAGTTCCAAACAGTTTCTGTGACAACAAATAAGAACTCTAATGAAAAGAAAAATGGTAAAGTCAAAAACAACGAAACTTCAAAGACTTTGGGAAACTTTGAAAGTGATTCAGAATCAGAAGCTGGTGATATCAATGCAGTCTTAGAAGCGACAAGAAACGAATATAACAGTCAGCTTCGAGAACAGAATTTGAGAAAAACCAGGGACAATGATGCAAGTTATCCAGAAACCTATGCTCAAAGACTGCAAAGGGAGCAGTACAGGAATCAGCCGCAGGGAATTCTGCGGCAGAAAACTATTTATAGAAATCCAGATGAATGGGAAGTGGATGAGGTAGGGATACATCTTTGTTTTTAATGGCTATTGTAGTGCACAATGGTTCACCAACTAGTCTAAAAGTTAAATACAGCCACTTTTAAAAATCTTAGTAAATTAGCTTCATATTTAGATTTTAAATATTGAAAACTGCATGTATAGTATGCGTAGCCCTTGCATAGCTTTATCTTTAGAGCTACTTTTATTGACATCTGAGTAAATAGTTCCTGAAGATAAATGGATTCTTTGATATACATCATTAATATGATCAATTTATGTCTATAGTTATTATAAATTTATCTGGAAAATATCAATGGGAAGCAAGAATTTAACCACCTGATCAATCTAAATAATTTTAATTTTTTTATTGGATTGAAAGTGTATATGGAATACAATATATTATATAAGTTTTGGAACAGTGAATAAAATTTTACAGTTTTTACAGTACTTTAATTAGCACTGAGAAATCACTTTAATTTAGCACTGATAAATCTTTTTTGGAAATAATTTGACTGTGCTAGAAACATTTTTATATATTTAATAAAAGTCAAAATTTAAACAAAATTTTATTTTACACTTATCAAAGCCTGTAGATGCTTTTTAAACCTTTTAAATCCTTAAATGCATGCTTTTACTCTCAATTTGCTTTTGTCAAAATTATATTATTCTAAAATATATTTATGCACCTGTATCATAATTCATGTAACTCATTTTAGTAGTTTTAACATTTTACCTTTCTTTCATGCTTCCAGCTTTTAGATTTGAACAAGGTAAGATATTAACATAGACTTTGTAGAGCTCCCTTATTGCCTAATAATCAACTTTGTTATATATTAATTTTCTCACCACATTGTAAGCCATAAGTTTAGCTAAGAAAAAATGGGCATTTTAGTTTTGTGTGCTCTTTTTCTGCACATTATACCCAATTACCTACCCTTTATCCCAATATAGAGTGTCAAACAATCCCAACTGATGTGTTTTCTTTTATATGTATGTTTATAATCAAGATTTTCATGTGTGACCTGTACTTAACACTTTGTATAACATGCTGAATATTAATGGATTTATTTAGCTTTGAATTTGGAACAGACTTTTTGAAAAGTCTGGGATTTCAGTACCAAAATACAAATAATTAGTAAGTTATATGTTACATAATGTACCAACTCAGGCCTGGTTTTATACTGGTGGCAAAGATTAGGCCACTTGCATCTTCAGCAGGTTATTGATTAGGGCTTGAGAGAGACCACTAAACCTGTCTGTTCTGAATATTTTGAATAAACCTTCAAAATTTCTTAAATGATACATGCCCAGCTTCCAATTTTGGAACAGTTGATTATCAAATTTTTAGGATGTGCAGACTGGCCTAACTGGTGGAATTAACCTTTGAGAAAAGGCTAATCATAATTGGTTCCAACAGGGTTACGGTTGACAGATTAGTGTTGTTTTGGTATTTAAAGTAGAATTTAGTTGGATTACACAGATATTTCATCATAATTTTATTTGTGTTACATTCGTTGTTTTGCATGACATGCATGTACATGTACCTGGGGATATTGTTTCCATTTAACACCCCCCTCCCTCTAAGTAGCCCCACTCCCACCACATTTTGTGGAAGAAAACATCTTGCCTTAATGTATATATTTATTACCCAATATGAAAGAGTAATCTGAAAAATCAAAATATTTGTATTTGAAAAATAACAATTAATAACACTTCAGTAATGTAAAATTGTTTATTATATATTATATCATAATAATCAAAAATATTTTTTACAATTTAATACTATCTTTTACATAATAAACATTTTAATAGTTCTAATTAGTGCCCCCTCCCCCCTTGTCCCCAGGGGCGTTAAATGGAAACAGTATGGTACCTTTAATGGCATCAGCTATACTGATTGTTATTGTAGGGTTTAGAAAGCTGTTTTTCAGAAATGTGCTATCATTCCATTGTTATATAGTATTGTAGCTCTTTCAGCTATTTATTGAAGTATTCTAATAATGTTCACACAAAAAAATCAGTAGATGAAAATTTGCATATCTGTACACTTTTTATTTAAGTTTTGTAAATTTGAACTTTTCTGTTATTCATAATGTAGAGAACTTGTTATTTTTCCAACCATGGGAGCATGCTTAATGATATTTAATCAACCAATTGAAAGCATGTCCATTCCTTACAGTGATATTCCTGCTTAATAATTTAACAGACTCCTATGAAAGGCCTCTTCCCAATTGAAATTTTCTTTAAAATCATGCAGTTTTCCCAAAAATCTGAACTGAAACCTGCTTTTTTACTTCCAAAATTAGCAATTTTCACACTTAAGTTTTTCCCAAAATCAAGAGACTAGGGCCTCTTCCCAATTTAGTGAGAAAAATCACTGCCTTATATTCATCCATGGGAGCAATTAGTAAATGCTCATTATTTGTTCGTCCATAATAATTTTAGCATATTCATAAATCCTCTAACCATTTTGTAGAATGCTCATTTTTTTCTGCAACCATTGGAGCATGTCCGTTCCTTCTTCAGCCATATTGGAACATGCTAATTATTTGTCCAACCATTGGAGCATGTTCATTATATTTTCCAGCCATGGGAGAAAAATGTTCAAGAAGTGTCTGGTTGATGGTCTCTAACCAGAGAAGCTTAAAGTGGATTGGTCTGTAATGGGCACAGTTTCCATAATTATTTTAAATATTGATAAAAATGTATCATTGTAAGACCGTCTTAGAAAAAATATCTTAAAAGGAAAAAATAATAATCGATAATAATAATAGCAATAATAATAATAAACACTTTATTTCATGAAGGTAACATATTAAGAAATACATATATCTTATTTACAAAATGGCCTTCAATTAAACAAGATAAAGAAATTCACAAATATGTACATACATATCAAAAACATAAACAACAATTCAAATTGACAGATAGAGTTTAGAGTTATTGATTAAATAGTACAAATGTAGATGATGAATAATAAAATTTTGTTTTAGAAAAAATCATTTGCTATAAATAGATTATGCAATATTGAATCTTGTATCTCACGCATAACACCATCCATATATGAGCCGCGTCACGACAAAACCAACATAATGGGTTTGCGACCAGCATGGATCCAGACCAGCCTGCGCATCCGCGCAGTCTGATCAGGATCCATGCTGTTCGCTTACAAACCCTATAACAAGTAGAGAAACTGATAGCGAACAGCATGGATCCTGATCAGACTGCGCAGAGACTCAGGCTGGTCTGGATCCATGCTGGTCTCAAACCCACTATGTTGGTTTTGTCATGGTGCGGCTCGTATTATAATTCCTTCATTATGAGTTTCTTGTCATTTATGGTACTTAATTCTATCATCATAATTATCTATGATAATACAGACCTTCAATTATAGACCAATTCACTTTAAACTGATGATATTTTTAGTTCGACTATTCGATAAGAATAAGTAGAGCTATTGTAGTCACCCGAGCGTCGGCGTCGAGCGTTGCTGTCCTACTGACAGCTCTTGTTTAAATTAAAGTTTGCCTGTACTTTACACTGAGTAATATTTGTATTCCAAAAAAGGGAATCTAATTACAGACTTTTTTCTGTGAGAAAACTTAATTAATAACATCATACAAAGAGCAGCAAAATCAAACGACTCAAAGAGAATAATTATAATAATCAATTGTTGTTTAATAGAAAGGAGATCTTTTGAAAATATCATTTTGAAATACCGTTGGGATATATACATTGATTTTTTGTCATAATATGATTAGGTTATTTGACAGTTGTTCAATAGTCTATCCAATTAAGTAATGAGGTGTGAAAAAGAACATGCTTTAATCTCGGACAAGCTTTACTTATTAAGTGAATAATTTATTGATTTATATACATAACAAGCAGGTTATATCTATAAACAGTTAAAGTTCTTTCTAATAATAGAGGATGTCAGTAATATTGAAGTAGAAAAATATGGAAACCCTAATAATAATAAATAAGGCTCAGCAGCAATAGTTGTTATCCAGAACTCGGCAATGTGGGTTTTTCTAAGCTAACCCCCGGTACAATCAAACTACTGTAATAACTTCACGGTGCATCCATTATTAATTATTTTTGAGTCCAAGCATTTTAAGAGTTGAAATCATTACTAACTCAGTAACTGTAAAGTTTGCCATGGTTGATATCATCATGATAAATTATCTATAAATTATAAAAATATATATAATATTGATATACTAGTCATATGGTTATTTCATTCTTTGTCAAATTTTATACCTAAGATTATTTTATAAAAATGAATAGCAAGCTGTGTTTTACTTTATATTTCAGAATGAGACACAAAGTTTTGATGTGTCAAAGTTTAAACAAGCAAATGTAAACCAAAGAAACGACACTGAAGAAGTAAGTAGTGTGGATAAATGAGATATTATTTTATTATGTATGAAGCAATGTATTAAAATAAGTCATGGTGCTTTTTGTAGAGAAATAAAGAAGTAAGAAGATACTATTACAAAAGCAATTACTAGTTTAGTGATTTTATCCCGACTATTTTAAGAATAGAGGGACAATCATTACACTTTTTTGCGGCCAGAATTCAGCACCATTTTCCCTTCCCATTTTTTTTGCCCTATAAAAAAATTCCATTTTTTTTTTTTTTACCTGCATAAAACCCTTATCAATATTATATTGAAATTTACTTTTTGAAAAAAGAAATAATGTAATGGATATGTAAAAATATGTAAACAGTTAAAGTATTTTTGTATCACAGATAAATTCCCCTTTTTCTTCAAAATGATACTAAATTCCTCGATATGAGTATCCCAGCCCCAATTCTGTACATGGTTATCAGGGCCCTGGCCTGGGCATAATGGCGTCTGCGTTGAGTTAACACTTTGGTAAAAGTTTTACATGCAACTACTTGTACAACATCATATTTCATCAACGACTGAAGATATATGTTAGTAACTTCACACACTTAAGATCATAAAGGGAGGTCACTTTCCAAGGCCATTTTGACAGAATTATCATCAGGCCCGTTGTGAACTTTCAAAATTCCTGAATTTAAGTTTTGCAACCTTCATCAATCTTCAAAACTACTGAAAGTATATAATTTTATTCACTTGAAATACATGTAATTGGTGGTAACTGTCAATGGCCTGTATTAAGTCTTGGCATGAATGAAATATGGCCCTTTGTGAACATAGAAAATTATTTGGTCAATATCCAAATCTATTGGGCCAGGGACCTTTTCGAATTTAAAAAGAGTAGTGTCATTTTGCCATTATTTGTGAAAATACGTAGTTTTTGGTTCAATTGCTAAATGCTGTTGTAGCTTAATTACATGGAAAAAAGTTTGAGTTTAAATAATATGTCATATTAATTATTGTGATGGAAAATTACTGATTTATGACAAACACCTTATTAAATAAACTTAATTATTCTTAAATGTTTCTAATGTTTTTGAATTCATTGACAATTCTGTCAAAATGATCATACATGCACAGTTTATACTATTTTTCAATTTTATCGATCAACACCTCTCCAAGCAATAACCGAAATGTGTCTAACAAAAGCCGTGTTGCTCTACAGACCTTGTATTGTATTTGTCCCCTTCCACTGTGCTCTTTTACTTTGTGGGCCTATTCATTAATCAATTGTGTTTGGTTTCCTTGTTGGTTACTATAATTTCCTGTCATGTATCATTTAGTGATTATTCTGTCCGTGCTCTGCCCTGTGCCCTGTCCTGTGCCCTGTCCTGTTTTGGTTTGAGGTCCACCTGGGCTCCTGGCCGCTGGTCCTTATTGCTGGGTTGTGTGGGGGTTGCGTTTAATGAACTCCTCCTTTCCTTGTTGATCTTGTGAACCATATTTTAGAATTTATATGTATTTTATTCTTGTTACAGGATACTATGTTAAGCAACGATATTTTCACACCAGAAGATACAGGTATGTTATTATTTTGGAAAGTTGATGCTGTTAATGTAGAAATTTGTTCAGTACATGAAGAAACAGTTATTATAATGAGAGTGTAGCAGAAAAAACTCTTTAAATACCCTGTAAAATTTGAATTTTATTCTTAAACTCATCCTATATAATATGTCCATGAACTGCTTTGAATTTGGAACAATCCATTGTTATTTAAAGGGTAAGAATATAAAATGCTAATTCAAAAATTGATCAACCAACAAGACCTAAACACAAGATAGCTTCACACACTGGCCAAGTTTTATATTGGTAATGTATTCAATTTTGAGAAAAATATTTTTTGCGAAAGGGAAAGAAAACTTGTAGGGGAAAACTGTTTCATAGACATAAATGATTTTTTCTTTGTGAATTCTTAGGCCTGTAAAGTGCCCATGCTAAAAGTAATAAGAGGGGGAAAAACCTGTAACCAAAAGTGATCATTCTCTGCCACTAATATAGGGCCAGTCTAGCTAGTAGTATGTCACTGCCTAACTGATGTTGGTCAGTTCAATAATTTGATTCTAAAATCCATATGCATGGACTTCTTACAAATTAAGTGGCGAGGGAAAATTCATTACACAGATTTCACTGGTTAACGGGTCATTAATTAATTTGGTTTATAAAGATGGCTCCGAACTTAAAGCTAATTTTTGTGTAAACTGTAGT